>NC_136514.1:56369887-56459887 GCF_053919585.1 Euprymna scolopes | reverse complement strand
CCCTGGATCTTATAATTTTGATCATGTGTAACACGCCTAATTTAATAAAAATGCAAATTGTTAAAGAAAATTTTTGGAATGTACCTTTTTGTTTCTATAACCTTTTAGATTGTAGTATTAGTAACCTTAAGTCGGAAGAGTTTAAAATCTATTCATTAAAAAAAAGTTGTTTTTTTTAAAGATTTTTAAGTGGTCTTAAATTTTAGATCAGCAGTGTATGTATATTTATCTTCTTGAAAGGACTCGACCAAAAGCGACGCAAATTCCGTAACGTTTTTACGTTACAGAATGCACGTTACATTTTTACAGAAATCACTTATGAATTTCTCTTTCATTTTGATACAACCATAACTACGATGAGGATCTACGTTTTTTTCGTCTTTCAAATTTTCATCAGCTGTGGACAAATAGCTACGCTGCTTTGTGGATGCCTTGGGAAAGACATAGACTAAAGGAGTAAATCATGATAAAAATCTGGTTTGAAGGCCCGATAGGTGAATGGTGAAGCAACACCTTTCCGGCAACTACTATAGTTATGCTGGCTCCGATCGTATTGGCTTGCATTTCTGTCAGACTTTTCGGTAACACCGAGGAAGAGACCCTAGTAACTCGGCAAACCTAGACCTCCTTATCACCTGACCAGGCCTTCGTCTGGTGAAGCAACCCCAGCTTCGACTGTATAGCCACGGCAGTCGCTGCAGTGCATCAAACTAGATACAGAACGCAACGTTCACAGAGAATACGAGTTGGAACAATTACATTGAAAGCATTGCCAGGACCGCTGCGAAGAAGGTGGGTTCTCTCTACCGTGCTAGAAACTACTTATGCCTGAAAGTATCCTGTACCTCTTTAAGGCCACCATTCGCCCATGTACGGAGTATTGTTGTCATATTTGGGCTGATGCATCTGCTACTAGTCTCTTCATTCTGGATAAGGTTCAAAAGAGAATTGCCGACCTGATAGGTCCTTAACTAACCATCTAAGTTTTAACCTCTGCCCCATCGACGAAATGTTGCATCCCTCTGCTTGTTCTACAAGTATTTTAATGGTGAATGCTCTAAGGCACTTCAAGCACTGGTACCTCCTCGACGTAAATGCCTCCGCCAAACCCGGCAAGCAGCTAAATCCCACCCCTACACAGTAGAGATCCCTAAATGTAAGAAAGCCTTATACTCCAATAGTTTATTTCCCCAGAACTGCTAGACTTTGGAATTCCCTTCCGGGATTCCGCTTTCTCAACTGTACTGACATGCAGAAGTTCAAGTGCAATGTGAACAGACATCTTGCTGCCTATTTCCCTTCATAATGTTCCGGCAACTTATGTTCCCGACAGTAGCCTCCTACTTGAAAGTGATACTGTGCATTGTTTGGGGTGAAAGTTGAATAATAATTAAAAAAAAAAAAGACAAAAGGTTGCTATCATCATCATCATAATATTTTTCTTTTTTCTTTCTTAGTTGAAGGTCAAACAACACAAGTCGACCGGAAAACCTGCATCAGGTATTCGTCAGAAATCTGCCACTTCCGGTAAGTCCTAATTGAAACACCAGGAATTAAATATTTTTTATTATTGTAGCAAAAAAATAATAAGTGCAAGTAAAAAAAAATACCGAATATTCAGAATAACCAACCGACCCTGGGCTTAATTAAAATGAAGAAAAAAATTTGAGAACTTTTCATTCGTATTTCATTTTACCTTTTCATGGACTTGTTTATAGAAAATTCTGCTTGCGTTGTTAATTAAAAAATGCGATTGTTTCATGTGTGAGGCACAAAACAAAACCTTCGTACGTTGAATGCATCGCTTTATACAAACATTAGCATTTATTCTCATTAAATTATTCCGTAAGATATTTATTTAAATGTTGAATTGGAAAGTAAGTTTGTATTGAATTCATTTCATTCGCGTTGAATAGAGTCTGTATTCTTGTTCTAGACATAAGAATCCCAGGTTGGTCGAATGATATCACACGACTATAGAATCAGCATGAGCAGCTGTCACGCCTTGTCATACATTTGTCGTGCCTCAATTTGTCGTACCTAATTAGTAAAACCTTAGTTGGGTTAATTTCTCATTGGAATATATAAGATTAGAAGATTGTAATTATTACACTTGTCTTCATTAAAATCTATTCTGCAAATTTCTTCCAATTTAGAAACACTTTTACGTCACATGACCCATCCCATCCGAGCCAGGGAGAGGAGATAAAAACACTTCCTCCTTTTTTTAGTTAGCCAATCAAAGATTGTTATGACTTTTAGCTGTTATATTCTTTTTTATCTCTCTTCAAATAACTACATTAAACAATCTGCGGATTTCCTCGAAACTCGGCCCGACTTTTCAAAGTTTTTCGAAAATATATATTTCACAATTCATTTAGCGACTACAAATAATAGTTAATTAATAAAATGTTCTTTTGCGAAATAAATATGCAAGTATTAAGTGATAAGCCGAGAGCAGTCCCAAGTTGTTTACCCGAATAGTGCCGATGGAGAGGCTCTCGTAAAGTCAAATCAATTCACGCTAGTGTGGCGCCTTATTTATATACTCCGTTATTATAAAGAAATAAAGACTTACTTAAACTTGAGTACACGTGTACTAAATAGTTTTAAAAATGGTTCACTTAAAATATTCTGTATAATAAACTTTTCGCGCTCTATTTTTGATTATATTTTCACTGAGTCTTCTACTGGGTTGGTAGACCGAGAGCATGCTAAAAAATATTCTTCAAATAGTAGCGATAGTGGGGTGCTCGAAAAGCTGTATGAATTCACGATAGTCGTTAATAAACCAAGACTGTTGCGGAAGTTCTGTGTGGCGCGTTCCACTCATCTTCAAGGTGATCAATCATCACATGAATCTGCTTGTCGTGCTCTGCTGGTGCTCGTGCATGTGTAAGGTTTGTTGCCGGTTCCGTAACTAACGAAGATGCAAAAATGTCGGCACAAATCACAGCCCTTATTAGTGACTTGCCGTTCGCAAAGGGCAACACCGTAATGGTATTATATTATAGTAGTTTAAAACCCATAATATTATCGGTCTCACCTTTAGACTTCTGGTGCCACGTTTCGCGGTTCTGGGAATAAGACTTTTTAAATATAATGAAATTCTGAAAATATACAATTTCAATTTCCAGCTAAACACCGCATGGAATCCGAAAACCGAAACTGTATAATAATAAGCAGGGCTATGAGAATGGAATATTCTTATCATTGTCTTGATTCTCGAGTATATATTCGACACAGACACAGTTACTCAATCGAGAGTCACATCACTATCTAAAACATATATGATATTAACTGATATATACTCGGGAGTCAAAATAATGAAAAGATTATTCTCTTGCCATAGCCCTATTAATAAGTTACCAACTCCTTTAAAAAAATGTAGTGCCAGAATCAACTGACATCACACCAAATAGTCGAGAAGGAACAAAAATATATGGAAAGATAGAGGAGAGATAAACAGACCTCCATTGGATGAGTGCGAGAAATACTGGGATCTTAGAGAAGATTTTGCCACTCAAATTTCAGTAAAGTCCAACAATCGTTTCCACTGAGAAATCAATGGTAAACGGCTATTGTGACGAGGCAAATTCATTTGCAATGGTTATCGAAAGAGGTGGAGAGTATTTCTGATTGGTAATCTGGGGAGACTTGTTGTCACTAGACTCTAGGGAAAATTAGAGGTTGTTGACAGAGAAATCTTTCATGAGGGCCTGTGTGAAAACTCCAAGTGAGTACAAATTATATATATATATTTAATTATTATAGTAAAAAATAATTATATATATATATCAATGAAATCAAAGGGATATAGTGTTTACCTGATATACGCTATGGTAAACTTTAAACTAATATAAATAACAGTACTTATATATAGAAAATTTGATCCCAACTGAATTCTCTCTAAAAGAACTATTTTCGCATTTCGGATAAACTCGAGAGGATTTTCATGCAAGCTGAAATATTATGCGCGATTTGTTTTTACATATCCAACATTTTTTCACTTTTGTTTTCTTTTGCCAATTTATAACTACAATAAATTGCGGTTTTACTTAATACCATAACTAGCAAATTCAAATATAATTTGCTGATTTCTTTGTGTCCTCTGATGAGAAGAATAACAAGAATAGCATTCGTTGAAACTCCGCAAAATAAAGACTTTGTAAATTGCTTTTTGGAGTATTCAGTCGAACAATAAATTTTGATTGTAAAGTTCAACTTACAGTTTTAATTTTCTTTCTCTTATATATATATATATATATATATATATATATATATATATATATATATATATATATATATATATATATATATATATATAAGAGGAAAGGATATTGATAATAGAAAAATATATACTGTTGCATATAGATATATTCATCAAACAAGGGAATGCAATATACGGTCATCAAAGCTCTACCTTCATATCGAGCTTTTTATTATATCGATGTCTCCATTTAAAGAATCCTTACATAATTATTTGATCCCTTACATATATATGAATGTGTGTGTGCGTGTTCATATGCATATTGAAACTGAGAAACAAATCGTATGGAATTCATTTTCACTCAGTCCTCCTGATTAGAATATTTGAAAAAAAAAATCACCGTTAAACACCATAGGACTTTAGTTTTCATTAGGAAAGAGAATAAATACAAAAACAAAAAACAAAACAAAAACAAAAAAACGAAACAAAAACAAAACAAACTGCTTCTATGATTGAAGATGATGTTATATTGTCGAAATAAATTCTATTATTATTTGGTATTTCGTTTTATACGTACCTCTAAATAAAAGTCTCGTTTTATATTTCAATTCCAGGATCGAGAGACATTATTGCTGAGCCCTTTCAGGATTTGGTTGACAATACGGACATATTTAACACCATCGCAGACGGGTAAATATATAGTATACTAAATGTAAATGTATAGTATACTATGTTTCGGAATTTTTTTTTAGATGAGGTTTGAATATGCGTATTATAGTAGTACTTCGGACTACTATTCTCATTATGATTTTTTTTCACAACGTTATGGTCGGTGTAACCGCCGATCTTCTTCAGGTGTATTTTGTCGAATTCGGTAATCTTTTTATCCAACTTGGAAATCTGAACAATATTTCAAATAGAACGCTCTATTTAATTAACGAAGGTAGAAAAGACTAATGACGTAGTGGATAAAGTACTTCGTAAAATTTAGTTGTAAATTACACTCTTCTGGAAGTTGGAGGTTTAATCCTCTGTGCAGGCGATACTCAAAATACAAACGCGAATTACTATCCTGTCATAGTTTACGGTGTAAGAGCATGCTACCCCCGTAGATGCTACCCACGTAGATGCTACCCACGTAGATAAAATAAACAGTTCCGTTCGAAGTTTCGTGCAGATTCTCGGGCTTGACAGAAAGATTCCCGAACTCGACAAAATACACCCGAAGAAGGTCGGAGGTTATAGCGACTGAAACGTTGTGAAAATAACACTTAGTTATTATTCTCACAACGTTTCGGTCGATGTAACTTCTTCTAAAACAATAATAAGGAATTTCTATGATTTAGATTCAATCTCTATAAAAAATCAATTTCTGTGTTTTGTTCCATCATAAGAAAAAGGTTAGAGAATCTACATAAAAAATAGTTGAGAGAGACCTTTGTTTATGTAAAGATTTTGCAGAAACACATCTTAAAAGTTAAAAAAATGTCCCTCTTTCATGAACTGTAAATCATATGACGAGTAGTAGGCGAATGGAAGTAGTCCGAAACTCATTTATATCCTCTTCGATGCATCGAACCGCTATGTGACTCCCACGAGGAAACTATAGAGACTAAAAACATTTTAAACAAACAAACAAACAAACAAACAAACAAAAAATGCATAAAAATGAATGGAACAACATTGATATAAGAAATTCTGACAGTAAACAAATCACCGATAAACAAAAAATAATAACACATTTTCGACGTTATACGCCTTCTTCAGGATATTTTTTTCTCTTTTCTTCGTCGCATGGTGTTAAAATGAAAGAAAATAGCAGTAAAAATAGAGTCCGTGTGTTTTTCTTCAAACGCGATGTCTTCGAATGTCCGCGTTCTCGTGATATATCACAAACTAATTCACTTAACGCACGCCAAGCCTTTCACACGGACATTCAAAGACCTCACCGTTGAAAAAACAAAACAAAAAAACAAAACAAAAAACAAAAAAATAATAACAAAAAAAAAAACACACACAAAAACGTAAAAAAAAAAATATCCTGAAAGCGTATAACGTCAAATAATTTTGATTTTAATGAAGTGAATATTTGTTTATTTTATAAAAAAAAAAACAAAAAAAAATAACAAAACCAAAAAAAAACGTTTTGCATGTTATTGGCTTATAAATATAAACGTATGTATTTCAACTTAATTTTTAAACAGCGCTTACATCACGGAAACACAATCTAACGAGGTCACTTATCGCGTGTCATTTTTTTTTAAAACCATGCGACGAAGAAAAAATATCCTGATAATAAATATATTTTTTTTAATTAAAATAAATCTTGACGTATTATTTTATAAACGTAAAACATGTATTTCAATTTAAAATTTAAAAAGGTCTTATATTACCGGAACGCAATCTAACAAATATATGCTCCCCTCCCACACATATCATCCGTTGCATTATATTTGCGCATCAATGTGTGCATCATTATCAGTGTTGTCTGGACAATAACAGCCATTTATTTGAACATTTGCGAACAGTATTCTTCAATTACCTCTGGCGTTTGTATTCAAAGCTGTTTCAGTTCATAAATAACCGTTTTATCGTAATTTGAAGTAAGATAAAATTTTTTTAGAAAGTCTGGTATAATATATATATATATATATATATATATATATATATATATATATATATATATATATATATAGTAAGTTATAAAAATATATATGGCAGTTAAGCTACATAGAATATTCCTCGTTTCATCCACACTAGGATTCGTCAGCCTGGCGAATCCGAGCGTGGATGAAACGCGGAATATTCTGTGTAGCTTAACTGCCATATATATTTTTATAACTTACTACCTAGCGCTACCTATGTATTGAGCACTGTTGAAGTAAATACTTAAAGTTTACGCATAAAACTATACTTTCGTACATTAATTTATGTGAAGTAGTCTTATATATACGAGGGGCGTGCAATAAGCAATGCTCCTGACCCACTTCCCATAGTAGTAGAGCAAGGAAACTTGGCACAGTTATAATTCTTTCTCTACATAGGAACTACCCAGAGTTATGCATTTCTCCCATCGTTTGATGCAGCTCTCGAGACCGTTTTTGTAGAACACCCCAGGTTGGTCCTCCAACCACGACGTGACTTCAGAAATCAAGGCTACATCATCTGGGAAACGCTTTCCTTTCAAAAACAACTTAATGGCTGGGAAGAGGTGAAAGTCAGAGGGTGCAAGGTTAGGATGGGGAAGGATTTCATAACCACACGCCCATGCTTCTAATCTGGCGACATGCGAGTTGTGGAACGGAGCGTTGTCCTGCGGGAGGATCTCTGTCATCACTACTCCGCCCTGGTCCCAGAAGACTGAGCATGATCTTGCTAGCGGAAGGCTGCACCCTTGCCTTCTTTGGAGGTGGTGAGTCCAAGTGCTTCCACTGCATTTACTGGGCTTTGGTCTCTGGATCATAGTGATGGACCCAGGTTTCATCCTGTGTAATCAGTTTTTTGAAAAACTTTGACTCATCTTCTTGGCACATCTCCAAATTCATCCTCGAGCACTCGACGCGTTCTCGCTTCTGGAATGGTGTGAGCAACCTGGGAATCCATCTGGCAGACACCTTATGCATATGCAAATGGTCATGAATGATAGTTTCCACAGACTCTGTACTAATCTTGACATCTTGGGCTATTTGGTGAATAGTAATGCGCCGATCTTCCGAAATGGCAGCCTCAACTTGACGGACAGATGCCTCATCAATGGCAGAAGGGGGCGACCAGGTCTGGGAGCTGTTTCCACAGACTTCCGGACATGTTTGAATTGACGATGCCAGCGTTTTACAAGGTCATATGATGGGGCATTATCACCATAAGTTTCTTTCATTTCATCAAAAGTCTCCTGTAGTGTGCGTCCTTTCAAATACAAAAACCAGATCACTGCTCGACATTCAACAGGCTCCATTTCACACCTGGCTCAGTTCAAACACCTGTAAAACAGAAACCACAATTAGTTCAGAGCTGTAACATGCCACATAACCCGTAGAGATATCAATCATTGCACATGCAAAATTTCAGCTAGATCAGACAACTGGAAGTGGGTAAGGGGGCATTACTTATTGTCCACCCCTCGTATATATATATATATATATATATATATATATATATATATATATATATATATATATATATATATATATATATATATGGATGCTATTTATTTGATTTTGTTTGCGATACTACTTTTGAATGAATTCAATTATTTATATGAAAGTGCATTTTTACCTAAATGCCAGTTGGGAATAATTTTCTCTTTTACCAATTTGGTACCCCTAAAGGAGGAGGGGCATATATATATATATATATATATATATATATATATATATATATATATATATGTGTGTGTGTGTGTGTGTGTGTGTGTGTGTTATTTGTTTTTGTATTGCGATATTTTTTGAATGAATTCAATTATTTATACGGAAGTGCATTTTTACGTAAACGTGAGTTGGAAACAATTCTTCCTTTGACCAATTTGATTAACCCTAATTGGGGAGCGGCATATGTATTGTTAAAATACACGGACACATGTTTCGTCGTCTACGACTCATCAGAGTGGCTGAATCTAGCGGAATTCGAATTTTGTTAGATTCAGCCTCTCTGGTGAGTTGCAGACGACGAAACACGTGTCAGTCGATAATTATATTTTAAACTATATATATATATATATATATACGCACACATATTTATATGTATGTATATATACAGAGAGAGAGAGAGAGAGAGAGTGAGAGAGAGAGAGAGAGAGAGAGAGATCTTTATTTATAGGTATATGATGTGCGTACTATTAAATCCAATGTACAAATGTATATATTTTTGACTCACTGTTATTCCTGACATTATACATCATTATTATTATTATTATTATTATTATTATTATTATTATTATTATTATTATTATTATTATTATTATTATTATTACTATTATTATTATTATTATTATTATTATCATCATCTTCTTCATCATCATCATCATCATCATCATCATCATCATCATTATTATTATTATTATTATTAGTAGTAGTAGTAGTATATGTGGCCATTGATCTGTCTAGTAACTGTTCAGAATGTACAAAGAAAAAAAATTGTAAGTCACACATTCATGCCTTTTATTGTTTTTGATCTTATTGTGGATCGATTCAACATATTTATAGACACACGATGCATACGTGGATGCGTTACGATAATACGAATCCTATGCACACGCTCACATTTTTTTTTTCTGTAATGCAAATTGTAGGCGAACATCGACTTTGTAAGTTAATTAACAAAATGGGTTAATCATAAATGAGTAAATAAGACACTGACATGCAGCATGCTTGTAGTTTAATTAGTTTCCCTTACATGTTCATGTCGAGATATGACGTCATGAAATGATCTCACGCATTTTTCTCTCGCATTTCTTTGTCTTTTATTACAATTAACGTTCGATGTTAATTTGGTATAATAAAAAGAAAATAGCAATTGTTTGCGTGTATGTCGAGCAATGCCAAGTGAAGTTTCTAGAGACAATGGACACTTCTCTAAAGGGAGCTGTGCATTTAATTGTAAGGCAAGGGTTGCACAATCACCAACCATACTTCTCCTAAATCCGTGCTGTCTGGGTCCAGTGGCAAGTAGAAGTCCAGGACGACTGGAAACAACACCGATATAAACGGAGAAAACATACAGCACTTGGAAGTCGCAAATAGTCACCTATTTTAGTACTGACCAGGCTCTACGTTGCTTAACTTCGGTGATCTGACGGGATCCGGTGTGTCAACGTGATTATGCCGTATATATATATAAATGTGCATGTAAAGTAACAATGAAATCCTAAAAACAATCTAGTTGCTTAGTTTCGGGAAAAGAAAAGAGAAAAGAAAGGAGTGTAATTTACGTATTGAGCGTGTTATATTTGTAACCTTTTCATAAAATAAAACGAACAGAACGCTAACGAAGTAAAACAGATGCGAAGCACATAGTCTTTTCAACACATGCGTACTTATGCACCCGAAAGTTTTCGCTAGTGAGCGATCAAGAAGCAATTCGATTAAATAATTTTTTTTTACATAAGGTCTTGTCTTCATTTTTTCCACATCACTTCCCATGTGTGTGGCCATTGATCTGTATTGTTGCGTCGTCTAGTAACTGTTAAACTCAGGCGAATAAGTCATCTATAAATATAAAAGTGAAAATGTGTGTATGTATGTATGTGTGTTTGTATGTCTCGCAAAAACTTTCCACACGTGTCACGGATTTTTGCCAGATCGGTATCATTTTAAACTTCCAACCTTCGCCCGACAAATATCGAAAAATTGGCCAAAAACGTTAATTTTTTCACCCTGAAATCAGTAGTTTTCTACAGGGGGGGGTAGGGATCAGCAAAAAACCGTCCTCTCATGACGAGTTCTCTTCTACGCATGCGTCACACGACGTCGTAACCTGATTTACTTTAAATATTTGAAAAAGCGACAGAATTTCCGCGAAGTCGTTTTAGCTCAGTTGCTTAGAGCGCTGCCTCATTATCTGAAGGTTTTGGGTTCGAATCATGGTGCGAGATATCTTCTTTTTTTTTTTTCGATTTTTTTAAATTTTAATATTGAAGCAGGGTTATTTAAGCCATTTTTCACGTGTTTTTTTTTCAGGTATTTTTATTTTTCAGATTTTTTAACGTTCGTTTTTCTGTTTCGCGTTTTCTTTTTTTGTTTTTCCCATTTTTGTATTTAACATCGTTCGTTTGCCTTACGTTAGTTTTTTTTACTTCGCTTATTCTTATGTTTTCATTAACACTTCCACCCCCGCCCGAGCACACGCACCTCCAAACACCCGGGAAACGCCGGGTAACCCCCGGGGTTAGTTAAGCCATTTTTCACGTGTTTTTCTTTTGGGGGGGGTATTTTTCAGATTTTTTAAAGAAGTTTTAACGTTCGTTTTTCTGTTTTCTTTTTTTGTTTTTCCGATTTTTACATTTACCATCGTTCGTTTGCCTTACGTTATTTTTTTTGTTTTTTTTCGATTTTTTAAAGTTTTAAAATATTTACTTCGCTTATTCTTATGTTTTGATTAACACCTCCCCCCGATCACACACACCTCTAAACACCCGGGCAACGCCGGGTACCCC
The DNA here is from genome assembly GCF_053919585.1 of Euprymna scolopes. NCBI lineage: Eukaryota > Metazoa > Mollusca > Cephalopoda > Sepiida > Sepiolidae > Euprymna > Euprymna scolopes. Next base: position 56,448,527 of record NC_136514.1, on the reverse strand, counting down.
TCGTTAGTGTATTAAATAAAAGAAAAATACTTTTTGGCGGTTTTTAAATGTTTTATTGTGGAGAGAATTTAATTCACAAGGGGAGAGATCAAAATAAGTTCCTCATAAAAGAAAGGCTAAAATTAATTCCTTTTTTAAAAATTAATTTGCTTACTTAGCTTTAACAAAAGTGTCAATTAGCAGACAGCTCTCGATGAATTTTCTTTTAGACTTCTACATTATCGGCAGATGTGGTCCGGCCACTTACTCGCCGTGAACTCCGTCGAAAATCCTGTTCCGATCCTCGAACACGTGATCATTTTTATGTAATCATCGACACCTGCTTCTAGCGTGTTTTGTCAAGGAAAATGACTTTTGTACTCCCACATTAAACACGCTAAGTGCACTGGTTCCACTTCCGTTCGCCGCCAAACCACCCCGACATCGAATGATGTTAGTCCATCGCTTGCAAAGATGACCGGGATCATGCAATAGTTCTGTGGGTTCGAAGATGACTTGTTAGGCCGATTCGAAATCTGAAGTATTTCTCGCATGTTGGACACCTGTGAGATGATTCTGTACCAGAGGGGTTTACCGCTCTGTCTTTTCTAATGTCACGTTTACTCTTGCGTTCTTTATTGCGAATTCAGCAATGGTAACCCCTTTGTGAGTTGCAGCACGCCAAAACACCTTTCTTGGGTTAGATTTTCCTATGAGTTAGAATACAAACCGAGCTGTTTGAGGGAGACCTTCAGATTTGAACATTTCCTTGGACGGTGGCCGCTGTCGTCTTGCGGGTCTTTTTTCTTTCGACATCTACTTAATGTAACAATTTATACTAGTTAGCATAATCTCTTCTTACTGACGTAGAGCACCACTATATAACATATTGATTCCCTGAAAAATAAGAACCACTACTTTCACTAATATTCTCTTTATTAAAAAGAAAAAAATCACCTGATAGAATCTATATATCTATAAACGTGAAAGTGTGCATGTGTGTGTGTGTGTGTGTGTGTGTGTGTGTGTGTCTGTCTGTGTGTGTGTCTGTGTACATTTACCTACGCAATAACTGTCAATATTCAGTCTACAAACTCGAAATTTGATATACAGGGAACTGAGATTTGGGAAAATCTATGTAATCCATTTTCGGCCAGAAATTTGGCTGTTAAGGGGTCAAAATTCAACCATTTGACCTTTGAGAACTTTACCAAATTCCTCCGCCAATTTTGGGTCTAAATCTAAATACTTGAAATTTTAGATATAGGTTTCTTGGACATGGATCTAACTTAAAAAAACTTAATTTGAGCCGAAAACAAGAAATGTTAAGGGATCATAATAGGGGTCAAAGTTTAAAAAACTTTGACATCTGCGGTCTCTATCAAATTAGTCAGACAATTTCTGGTCTAAACATTTGAAATTTTACATAAAGGCTATTCAGAGATAGGGAAAGCTTTTTCATCGGTTTGGGTCGAAAATTTCAGCTTCCAATATATAAATGTATGTATGTATGTTTGCATGTCTTCCTAACATTTTCGACAGAGGTGAGGAATTTTCACAAGATCAGTATCGTTTTGAAGCTCGATCCTTCAGTCGACAAATAACGAAAAATTGGCTAAAAACATTAATTTATTCACCCTCAACTGGGCACTTTTGTCAGAGAGGGGTCGCATTTTTACCGATATTTTTTTTTAAGTCATCCCATCTTTTCGATTGTCTCGCCTTAATTTAATCCTACGTCATTTCCGGTTTGGCGGTTGTCGTAACAAAGACGTTACGTTTTTTCCCCGTTCTTTTCCTCCTTTGCGGTACGGGTTCGAGCCAGCCTCCTACTACCACTTTTTTTTTTTTTTGCTCAACACACACTTCCAATGCCGCGCTGAAATGCTAGTAAAATATAAGAAAGAAAAAATATGTTCAGTCCGTTCAGACGAGCAATCTTAATGAATTAGCTTTAGTGAGTCTGAGAGACTAGCGCATAGCACTGGAAGATAGCAATTTCCAACTTTGCCTTCAAGGGTGGTGGTAGCAGACAGATTTTGATGGTGTTGACGGCATAAGGATTGTCTATTTGAACGACTTTGCCGTCTGGTGTAAACAGTCCAACAAAACATATTTCTACGCCCCGGGTTTTGATTGGCCGAGAGCTCACGAAATCACATCAGTACAATATCTATCCGCCGAATGCAAACAGTTCGTTACTGCCACACATTTGGTATATACATTTTGCGATTTAAATGATATTTTTGATCTGATAAAATGACTGGCCGGATTTGAAAAAAAAAAAAAAAAAAAAAAAAACCCCGGTATTTTCAAGAATTAAAACTGATCAGAGAATATGATTGCCGGAATAACAAGAGACACACGAAGAATGAAATATTTTAGAGAAAATTTCCGTAGAGAGAAAGACTCCAACAGATTGTTTGAAGGTTATCCTTTAATTCGACGTATGCTGCGTATTGGTTTTTAAACTAAAAAATAAAACATTATGAGGTTATTGGTTCACGCCTGGAACATTAATTTACTATCAGTTTACGTTTAGAATATTTCTTAGAAAGAAGTTTCTTAAACCAAGTATCTTACTATCCATCCACTGGAATTCTACCTTTTTGATTCTTTCTGTGTTTAGTCTGCCTAGTAAAACGAGACCATAATCTGCCCTCGGATGCAATGACGTCGGATCTAAATTTTCGTTACTCATCAAGGTCATGCTCTAAAAATCTTTAACTTGCCCTTTTTAATTTGGAGTACATACATTTTAACTTGAAGGTTAATATAAAAACGATGTAATAAGTACTTTTATTAGTCCCAGCCTACGGCGTGATGTACGTAATAACAACATTTTTAAATACCATAATTATAAGAATTCTTGTTCAGTGCGAAAATGGATGCGGCCTTATATAGCTATCTTATTCTCGTCTTTCAGGTGCAATACATTTTTGAAAAGTGTATTTTTTTTTGTTTCTGTCAACAGAATTCCAGTTCGCGTGGGCATTAGTGACGCGTTCATCTTTTCCCATTGCCCGAAGGTTAATAAACAAGATAATTACTTTTGTCTGGATGAATAAACTCACTCAAGTCAGAGTACACATGAAATTTATTGGACGCAATCGTCTTCGGCTCAATTGCGATTCTAAATGCCTCTAAGCTTCGTGCGAAATAAAAAAAAATAAAATAAAATAAACGGCAAATACACTGTTGAATATGTAGTGAATGTTCATGAGAGAGACACACATACGTTCGCACACACGCGCGTGCGCACACACACACACACATATATTAGGCACCGCCAAAAATGGCCGCAAAATCAAGTTGTTGTTGTTTTTTAAAACTAAATTACATTTATTAAAATCCATTATTTCTGAGTAACTTTTTTTTTTCCAGAAAGATAAAACCCTGCATTTTAGCATATAGAAAACAGAATAATGTAAAACTTTTTCTACTATTTTTAATTCAATTTTAAATGTTAAATTTTCCCCAAAAGTTAACAATTGACATTTTTTGTCTTGCACAAAAAACGTACTTAAATATTTAAAAAAAAAAGGGTTTTTGAAATAATTAATTTATTTATTTATTGTCTAACTAAGATTTAGGATGATTTTCTAAGAGAATATGCAAAAATATTATAATATAAGTACCTGCATTTCAAATAATTCCACTTATTCATATAGGTAACCAAATATTTCGCGTCAACGTAGAGTTCAGATCGACTCTGTTTACGTTTTCTTTTGATGATAAGAAAACTATGGAAGACCAAACAGGCCAAAAAAACTTATTTTTCAGTGACGAAAATTTCAATGTATTATTAAGCTGAGGCTGGCCAGTACCAGATGGGTGACCATTTGTATGAGTTTGGTTTTTAATGTGTATGTGTGTGGGGGCCAGGCTCCCCAAAATGGGGGGGGGCAATTTAAAGCAGAATAAAAAAAAAATTATTTCAGCGCGATTGGTCCACCGTAGTCGAAAGGCGGCAAACGTTTTCAAACGAGATCGAAAAAAATGATGCTATTTTTAACACAAAGGGCACAATATTTATCGATTTTTTTTTGTATCGATTATTCAAAGCATGACATGTTTAATAATGGTCATGCATTATTCGGCTCGCTAAAAAAAAATTGTTAATTTATTTATCAAAAATTTTTAAATGGCTTTTTTCGTATAAATATTAAAAAAATTTTTTTTTTGTTTTGCTTAACTTAAATTAATTATTTTACTTAACATATTCACCGAATTTCACACTTCAAAACTCAAAAGCGGGTTAATTAAACACAATCGAAGTTCTGATATTCAGACGTCAAAATAAGGTATGCAAACAATTTTTTTTTTTTTTGAATCTATAATTCTGTCCCTTACAACAACACAATATGTTGATTTCAGTTTAAGATGATTATTTTAAGCATATTTATTCCCACTTCAAAACAAGGGGGGGGGGGTTTGTAAGCAAAAAATATATATATATAAATATCGTTTATGAAAAATAAGTACACTGTTATAAAGTTCATTCTTCTCCTAATAATCGCTGAAAATTTCGTATTGATCGGATAATTATCTGATTTTCGGTAGATTTTTAAAAAGACGGTCCGTCAAAAAGTACTGACCTGCCCCCCCCCCCAGTTTTGGCGGTGCCTAACATATATATATATATATATATATATATATATATATACACACACTGACGAGAGATAGGTCCTCGAAACATGTCCGTAGATTACTGTTTTATGAGTAAAATAAAAGAAATATATATCCTCCAAATCTCTGGTGCTGATGGAGGGGAAATTAAAACCTGCTGCTATGGTTTCAGATGATCTGAAATAACAGCAAATGGAGACTTGATTCCAAATATTTCTCATATGTCATATCTCCCCTCTTTTGCAAATAGGGTGCGGTTATGAATATCTCCAGTGTCAAATAATCCTTATACGCTGTGAAATTTACTTTATGTATGAAAACGAAAAAGGGGAGATACATGTGGAATCAAGTCTCCCCTTGCTGTTATTTCAGATCATTTAAAACTATAGCAGCAAGTTTTAATTTCAACTCGCGCAAGGCCAGAGGTTTTGAAGAAATGTCAGATATTTTGGAAATCATATGCAAAACTAGGAAAACAAATGACTATGATTGAAATATTGGTAAAGCTGCAGTATCTTTCCACTCACAAAAATCCTGTAAAATTAACACTATTATAGGTTTTCGAGTGTGCTGAAGACGAAAACAGTTAAAATCCCAGGAAACGAAAAATTTCAGTGATATAAATAAATTATAGTTTTAAAAATAACTTTTTTTATATTAATTTAACGTAAAATAAACACCCACTTTACAGCTAAAGTGGCCATAAAGTGGGTACACATTTGCCGCTAAATGCATATAGAAAAGTGATCCCCACTTGTTTAAACAATAATGTGGAAAATGGCATACAGCCCACTACACAATTCAGGCCATTAGCGTTCCAATGAACCTTAATTTGTTAAATTCTTATCAATAGTCTTTCGAACTTATAAAATTTCCAAAAAGGTGATATATATCTATATATGGTTGGTTGGTTGGTTGGTTGGTTGTTTTATGGCATATCAACCCTTTTCAGGTTATTTAATGCCAAATCCAGTTATTTTGAAGAAAAGTATTTTTAAAAGAAGATATTTTTTTTCAAGTCAATTTCTATTTAACCCATAGTTGGGACCCTAACAGGTACTACCACTCGGGGTCAGAGTGAGCCTGGGAGCAATGGTAATTAAAGGGTGGATCCACACTCCCCAAAGCCCGCAAGCTGGGCCTCACCATCGTCAGGTCATATCCAGGATCTTATATATATATATATATATATATATATATATATATATATATATATATATATATATATATATATATATATATATTGGATTTTTCTCTTCTTACCATTAGATCCCATTTGATTAGGGACAGACTTCTCTTTGGACTACTGCACTTCCCGAAAAAAACAAAAAACAAAAACAATTTCAGCTTTCCAATCGGATTTTGAAAACTTTCCAATCGGATTATATGCATCGTCACGCTAAATTTATATTGGAATACATTCTATCTAAAGAACTATTTTGCATTTTGGATCAACTCTAGAGGAGTTCCATTCAAGCTGAAATATACGCGGTTTGCTTTTATATTAGTTTTTTTTTTACATATCCAATATTTATTCATTTTTTTCATTTTTTTTATTTGGCAATTTATAACTAAAATAAATTGCGATTTCACTTAATGCCTTAATTAGCAAATTATAGCATCGTTACAAATATAATTTGCTGATTTCTTTATGTCCTCTAATAAGAAGAACAATGAGAATAGTATTCTTTGAACCTCCGCGGAATAAGGACGTTGTAAATTGTTTTTTGGAGTATTCAGTCGAACAATAAATTTTGGTTGTAAAATTCAACTTACAGTTTTAATTTTCATTCTCTCTTATATATATATATATATATATATATATATATATATACACGTTCAATAAATAATGACCCTGACCCACTTCAAGTTGTCTGATCTAGCTGAAATTTTTCATGTGCAATGATTTATATCTCTACGGGTTATGTGGCAAATTACAGCTCTGAACTAATTGTGGTTTCTGTTTTATAGGTGTGTGAACTGAGTCAGGTGTGAAATGGAGCCTGTTGAATGTCGAGCAGTGATCCGGTTTTTGTATTTGAAAGGACGCACACTACAGGAGACTTTTGATGAAATGAAAGAAACTTATGGTAATAATGCCCCAGTATATGACCTTGTAAAACGCTGGCATCGTCAATTCAAACATGACCGGAAGTATGTGGAAACAGCTCCCAGATCTGGTCGACCCCCTTCTGGCATTGTTTAAGCACCTGTCCGTCAAGTTTAGGCTGCCATTTCGAAAGATTGGCGCATTACTATTCGCCAAATAGCCCAAGATCGCAAAATTAGCACAGAGTCTGTGGAAAATATCATTCATGACCATATGCATAAGGTTTCTGTCAGATGGATTCCCAGGTTGCTCACACCATTCCAGAAGCGAGAACGCGTCGAGTGCTCGAGGATGAATTTGGAGATGTGCCAAGAAGATGAGTCAAAGTTTTTCAAAAAACTGATTACACAGGATGAAACCTTGGTCCATCACTATGATCCAGAAACTAAAGCCCAGTCAATGCAGTGGAAGCATTTGGACTCACCACCTCCAAAGATGGCAATGGTGCAGCCCTCCGCTGGCAAGGTCATGCTCACAGTCTTCTGGAACCAGGGCGGAGTAGAGATGACAGATTTCCTGGCAAAGGGTACCACAATTACAGGAGCCTATTATGCTTCACTTTTGAGGAAATTAAGGGAAGCTATCAAAATCAAGAGGCGGGCCATCAGCAAATGTACCCCCTCCTGCAGGACAACGCTCCGGTCCGCAACTCGCATGTCGCCAGATTCGAAGCATGGGCGTGTGGTTATGAAATCCTTCTCCATCCTCCCCAATCTTTTGACCTTGCACCCTCTGACTTTCACCTCTTCCTAGCCATGAAGTTGTTTTTGAAAGGAAAGCGTTCCCCAGATGATGCAGCCTTGATTTATGAAGTCACGTCGTGGTTGGAGGACCAACCTGGGGTGTTCTACAAAAATGTTCTCCAGAGCTGCATCAAATGATGGGAGAAATGCATAACTCTGGGTGGTTCCATATGTAGAGAAAAATTAATAACTGTGCCAAGTTTCGTTGCTCTACTGCTATGGGAAGTGAGTCAGGGGCATTACTTATTGCACGCGCCTAATATATATATATATATATATATATATATATATATATGTTAGGTCATATCATATGGTACTGGTACCATGTAACCTAGTACTACCTGCCTTATGGTCGGGTCACCGGCGACTAAACTGGTTCCCCCACCAGACTTGTTTGGTGAGGAGACTAGCTAGACCCCTGAAGGATTAAATCAAGACCTTCCAAAGGGCGAATGAACGCTTTTTCGGGGTCAATGGCCAACTAGCACCGTGTGTGTTTGTGTGTATGTATGTGTGTGTTTGGATGGAGAGGGATCTCGTAAGCCGTGGTGAAGGCAACCTTTCTAGGAGAAGCAAATATCTGAATTAAAAACCATAAAGTGGGAGACCAGTGCCCGCATTAAGTTGGTCTGCAGTTTAACTTTCTGCTGGCTATCTTGCTCTTGCTTGTTGCTGGATCTCAACATTTTGAACCGAGAGAGAGAAACTTAGCTGTCGTACAAAACTAAGACTCTGTAACATCATCTGTGTATAGATACTCCCTCAGGCATGTCTATTAAAATGGTCCTGTGGCGATGGAAGTCATTTTTGGGCTCATGGACTTTAAGTGTCTGAGGGAGTGGTACTCGTCTGACAAGACGTTGCAATCATCATATGTATGTATGTATATATATATATATGTATATATATATAGTCATCCACATACAATACTGTTTCGCTGTTTCACAACTCATCAGTGCGGCTAGACAATCAACTACCTCAACCAGGATCGACACCTGACTGCCCATATGATAGTCGGAGTTTCTACTGTGGAGCTATTCGACTGCTGCTATGCTAGCAGTGAATTAACAATATTTTGACATTGTCTAAATACCTAAGCTCAATTTGTTTACAAAAAGCTTCATATGCTAATGCTAATTTGTATATCACTTCCCAATATGCTCAACCCAAGATGGGGAGCATTATAGTCATCCATATAAAGTACTGTTTCGCTGTTTTACAACTCATCAGTGCGGAGACCTACTATTATATAAAAAAAATCTTTGTCTGCACGTGTCTGTGTATGTGTGAGTTCGTGTCCTACGTACTCAAAAACTGCAGGTCCGATTTTCATGAAATTTCACACAAATGGTACTTTATGTGTATTTTTTGGTATCAGAATGTCTTCGAAGCATATCGATAATCGAAATAAGCCGATGAAAGTATAGCAGGCGATTTTAACACTTTACACAGCCTAACATCGCAATTGCTTTTAAGAAAGTTTTACTACACAGACTGAAAGCCCCGACATATAAAAGCAACAGTAAGTTCTTTGATACGAGAGGGGCATATTCAAAACGAATGTTTCTGTTTAAATCACAATTACACCATGGTACTTCAATTTTCATTTTAAACTTTCAACCAAGCCATTGTATATATATATATATATATATATATATATATATATATATATATATATATATATATATATATATATATATATTTGAAAATTTTCCAGGGGGTACAGAATTTTATAACGGCTAAATACAGACCAAAAAGCATAATGAATTAAAAAAATAAAAGTGAAAATAAAGGTTAGCTAACCAGGTTTCGTTCCTCACTTATCAAAGCTAAATCGAGGAAAATACGATTTAAAACAAACAAAAGAAGTCATGAATATGGCGGAGGTAGGAAAAAAACCCCCAGAAATAAACGGGAAAAAATTACATTAAGTCCTAGAAGATTTTCTTTTTGCTTGCAAAGAGAAGGTCTCAATGACTTAATAAAAAGAGTCTCTAAAATTTTCAAATGATAAGGAGAGTGCGATTTTCTAAGGATCGTAAACATGTCAGCACTGAAATTCGTGGCACACACATGGTTATTTATAAGATGGTCGCAAATCATAGAACCATACGTATTACTCAGAACATCCGAGCGTGAAAATTTTGCATAACAAATCTTTGAAGACACATGCCGTTTCAAACGAAAATCTAATCTTTGCGATGTTCGCCCAACATAGTGCGCACTTGGTATGGTGAGGGGAGGGGAAGAACATCTTTGCGAATAGACGGCAACATTGGCCTAGTTGAAAAAAAAAAACGTGGGTTTGATGCAAAATAACACCGTTGCACAGACAAAGAAATTTGCTTAGCAAATCGGTCACTGATGTTACCTAGCCAAGGTAGACGTAGGTACACAGGACATCTATTAGCTATAATTTATTTTGGTTTATGAAAATTAGAAACTTTCTTATTGATAGTAGTTTCAACAATATCCAAGGGGTAACCATTATTACAAAGGGTCTTAGTGATAAATTTGAGTTCGCCATCCAAATTAACTTCAGAACAAATCATCAAGGCCCTATGTGTTAAAGTTTTGATCAAATTATATTTTTGTTTTATAGGGCAAAAAGAGTCCCAACGCGTATAAAGACCCGTAAAAGTTGGGTTACGATAAACAGAAGTAAGAAAAGACCAGGATGTCTTGGACACAAAAACATCCAAAAACGAAAGAGTAGAATTCCTTTCCTTGTCTACCGTAAACTTAAGGGCTGGATGAACGTTATTAATAGACACAAAAAAGCATCCCTAGTCGTCTCGTTGTCAAATAAGCAGAAAGTGTCGTCAACGTAACGAAAATAAATGTTTGGTTTGCATAAACCAGACAATAGACCCTCTTCATGAAAACCCACAAAGATATTAGCCAACGCTGGTCCCAATGGGGAACACATGGCAACACCGTCTGTCTGTCTGTACATAATATCGTTGAAACTGAATTCTACCGACATGGTGGCGAATTTCATCAATGCTACAAAAATATTGTCTGGTATTGGGGGAGTCGGAAGTTTACTCCGATATAAAGCGTCAGCACAAATATTAATAGTCTCTAACAATGAGATGCAAGTAAAAAGACTGGAAATATCGAAGGAACACATAAATTTGTCTGAATGAGTATAATTTTGTATAAATTTAGCAAAGCTAAAAGAATCTTTAATAGATTATGAACTATAAAGTTCCAATAGGACGAATTAAATCAAAAATGAAAGTGGGAAGAACACCACTTTTGACCCATTCGACAAGTTGTTTTTGGAACTTGGTTTCGGTAGAAACAGTAGAATCATGAGTATCTACCGAACCCAATTTAACAAATTTAGAGGTGTCCCCTCTAAATAGTCAACATTATATATATATATATATATATATATATATATATATATATATGTGTATATATATATAAATGATTCTATAAAATCAACTGTACGTTCTCTACAGTGAAATGTAGACTACAATGTCTCATGGACTAATTCAGTGCGGGGTGAGCTTGTAAAACTTTCTTCCGATTCACCACGACGGATCCACAGATAGAACAGACAATGAATCGATTTATTTAAAAAATGGCGGATTTACTCGATTTCGATGATATGGGAGTATGAAACATTCATTGATCATCATTCAATCCCGAGCAACGTCGGGGTTTCCGACTAGTATATATATATATATATATATATATATATATATATATATATATATATATATATATATATATATATATAACGTATTTTGAAATGTAATATGGCGAGGTAAGACGTTTCTCACTTGCGGTTTAATGATGTAAGTTGTTTCTCACTCGTCTAGCCGCACAGAAAATCTGCGATACAGCGAAGCAGTCTGTCTATCGATGACACTATATATATATATATATATATATATATATATATATATATATATATATATATATATATATATGTGTGTGTGTGTGTGTTTGTGTGTGTGTGTGTAATGCCTACTAGACATTATTCTAGTGTCTAAGATTTGCCCGTACAGGGATTTGTTTGGGTAACGGGACATGAGAATACATTTCATTACAAGTAAAGGGGAAATATTAAACATCACACACACACACACACACACACACATACACACACACACACACACACACACACACACACACACACACACACATGATATGTTGATGTAATGGTGAAATTGCTTTTTTTCAATCAAATCGATTGGTTTCCTGCTCTAGTTGGAGATTCATTGCGGTGCACCGAGATGAAGCTTCACAGGTTTCGTCGCACTGACTTAGTCCACAATACATTGTAGTCGACATTGCAAAATAGAGAATCTACTGTGGATTAATTTTTTTTGTATAAACGTGACATCACTTATCAAGGCCCAGAGGTCACTCAAGGATAAGGGTTAATGAGTGTACAGTGGTTAATGGGACAATATCGTAGTAATCGTTAGTAGTGGAAATTTGGTAAATTATTATACTTAAGGAGATCGGCTGATCAAGAACTTGTTTAGGTTGGACTTAAAGACAACCGTATTGTAGTCAGTTGAAAAGCAGAACAACAGAGGAAAGTTTCACAGTCGTGCAGTCCTAAGAAGAAGCTTTGTTCCTGGAATCTACGTTTAGGTTTTGACACAGATAAAGAGTGGAGGAGATTATTGATAGTGGTTTCAGATAGACGAGTGTTTTTCGTGAAAATTTGGTGAGGGGGAACCATAGATTGGAGCTCAGACGAGCACTTGCCATGAAAATAACGGCAGAGACAGGCTCGCAACGTCTTTTCTGTGGGAAAGAGGTTGTATAGAAGAAACAGAGACCCCCCATTAGGCTGCGAAGTCTATTTTGAACTCTGTCAAGGCAGGATAAGATTTTCTAGCAGTTCCTGCCCAAATGTGGCAACAATACTCCATCCTTGGACGTACTTTGCTCTTATGCACGTAGAGAATTGCATCAGCAATGAGATATCTTCTGGAGCGGTAGAATGATCCCACCATTTTTTCCAGCAACCTTGGCAACGGATCTGATGTACCTGTTCCGTTTCAGATCAGGAGTAAAGGTCAGACCCAGAGGCTTGTCAAAACATGGAGCCTCCTCAAGAAGAAAATTTATTTCAATTGATGCCAGGCGGAAATTAGAGCGTTGATGATGTAAAAGTAGAAGCTTGATTTTAGATGCATTAAAAATAACCAGCCACCTCTTTTCCCATTGTACAACGTGTTCAAGATCATAGAGGAGAGAATCATAGAGAAGTTGGTAATTTACAGCCTTTGAAGTATTATCATAGATGGTAGTGTCATAAGCATAAATATTTACAAATGATCTTAGGATGTGATTCAGGAGAGTATTGATTTACATCAGGAAGAGAGTTGGGCCCAGGATGGACCCCCGAGGTACCCCAGCATTAATACTGAGAGCTTCTGATTTCTGACCATCAACCACTACTCTTATGAACTTATCAGAGAGAAATTATTTAATAATTGAAAACACATTTTCAACTATACCGTAGCTGGAGATCTTATTGAGTACACCTTTATGCCATACCCTATTAAAGGCTTTTGACATGTCAAGAGCAATTATCTTAGAAATGAAGCCTCCATCGAGAGATTCGCTCGTCCTATGAGATATAACTATTAACACATCTCCAGTAGATCTAGCAGAACGGAAACCATATTGCATGTTACTAAAGAGGTTATTTTTGCTGAGGTGGTTGACTACTTCCCTATTTAATACAGATTCCAGAAACTTACTTATAACGCACAGGAGACTTATTGGCCTGTATTGAGAGGAAGATTAGGGATCACCTTAAATACGGGAGCATACTGACGAGGTTTTCTAGGGCGTTCGAAAGATTCTCCTTAGGACAACGCTTAAACCGCTTTGTAAGTATGTGAGCTAGATCTGGTTGAAGCTTTCTTAACACTATAATAGGAATTCCGTCAGGGCCAATTGCTTTACTGGAATCAAGGTTTTTGATTAGCTTGGCAATATCATGCACAGGTATTTGTATGTCGCATAGTGTGTTTTCAGATACATGAGGTAATACGGGGAGGGTATGATTAGCTGCAAAGTTTTTGGCAAATAGTTTGGATTTCTTTGATGATGACGAGATTATCTAAAGTTCTTTGATGATAGTTGGGATAGAGCGATGTTCAGGACCCTGTTTACTATTTGCCAAAATTGGTGGGCACCAAGCCGCTGCTCAGCTACTTTAGATTTAACGGACTGAGCATACAACTCTCTCACGTTCTTTATTACTCTTCCACAGTGGTTGATGGCAGTTCTGAAAGTGGCTTTAGTTTCAATACATGTATTATGTTGGAAGCAATGGAAAAAGTGATTTCTCCGCGCAATGGCAGCAGCATATTCTAGAGAGGACCACGGCTGGCTGTTATGGTTTTGCTGGAATTATTTGAAGGTTATGAAGAGCTCTATACCTACAAATAACCATTCCGTCAGGTTTGATGCTATAGAGGACGCATTCTTTTGAAGCATGTAATGCAAAGGTAAATCTATTATAATTGTACGAAAGCTATTCCAGACAGCTATAGAGTATCGATGTACTGTACGATGAAGAGGTAGTCTGAGGATTTATTACATTTCGTTTTTATCTTAACTGACACAACCGAGTGGTCTGAAGATCCCAGTGGAGATAGAACGGATAGACATAGCTCAGGGAAGGTTGTGAGAAAAAGATCTTGCATACTGACCGTCAGTGTCGGGCACATGGGTTGGTTCGTGAACAATCTGAGTTAGGTCATAAGCAATAGAGAAATCATGACAGAAACCCCCCTCCCCATCATCTGTCTTGTTTGAGTGGGCTAACCATTCCACATTGTAAACATTGAAGTCTCCACAGATGTGAATGTTAGCTGAAGGATGAGTAGACAGGATATGGTCAATTTTATGAGATATGCTCTTACAAATAGTAACTCTACTGCTGTTGGGGCGATAGACGACAAATATAAACGCAGTGGTGTGAGAGCAAGTGCAAGCCGGAAAAACATATAGGGTAATTTAAGCTCTTCTCTGGAGATATCCTTATCACATGGAAAGCTATCTTTAATGTAAGCACATATTCCCGACCAAGGGTGATCTTGAGGTCAGATTTGGATGTGAAGTTAGAATATGCTTTAATTACAAACGTAATCCATAGAATTAGTCGCTTAGGAATAATAGCTCTGGTTTGGTCTCTTGTAATTGGGTTTCAACCTCTGGAAGGTTAGAACGTAGACCCCTGATATTGGTGAAGGAGATATGGTGTGGAGGTTTACGTTGGAAGTTGATGTTCTGGATTTAATCTTGTTTTTATAACATTTGTTTTATATAAAATGGCTTGAATAAAATTTTAAAATGAAAAAGTCAAGTTTCATAGTGCAATTTTGCTCTAAACAGAAACATTCATTTCAAACCCGCCTCTGTCATACAAAAAACAAAAACAAAACAAAAAAACGACTGTTTATTTTATATGTTGGGCCATTCGTTTTGTGTGGTAATAAAACTTCTCAAACATACTTCTGATTTTAGACTGTGTAAGGTGTTAACTTTGGTCAAAACCATCTGTTCTTTCATCGGATTATTTTGATTATCGATTATCGATACTTATCAAAGAGATTCCGATAAAAACGTATCTAAGAACACTGCCAAGCACATAAAGTACCTTCATGTGAAATTAAACTAGCAGAGAGACCCGACGTTGCTCGGGATTGAATGATGATCAACGAATGTTTCACACACCCATATTTTTATTGTCATCAAAATCGATGAAATCACCCATTGTTCAATCAAATCGATTCATTGCCTGCTCTAGTCTGGGACTCATCGCGATACATCGGAAGAACGCTACACATACATCTCCACAGTGACGTAGTACGTAAGACATTGTATTCTACATTGCACTGCAGAGAACCTATTGTTGATTTTATGAAATTATTTTTACATACAACGACTTGAATTAAAGTTTAAAATGCAGAAGTCAAATATCATGGTTCAATTGAGGTCTAAACGGATACAATCGTTCTAAACGTGCCCCTGTCATACCAAAGAACCTACTGTTGATTTTATATGTCTAGCATTACTGTTTGTGCGGTGATAATGATTTGAAAATAAGTTTAAAATCAAGTGTTTTGGTACAATTGTGTGTTAAGCAGAAACATTTATTCTAAACGCGTCCCTGTCACATTAAAGAACACACTGTTGATTTTATATGTCGGGCCTTCCAGCTTGCGTGGGAATAAAACTTCTCAAATGCACTTTTGATGTTAGGCTGTGTAAGCTATTAACTTTTGTCAAACTCGCCTGTTCCTTCTTTCATTGGATTATTTCGATTATTGATTATCGATACTTATCGAAGACATTCCGATACAAAGCCTATATAGATACATTTGTGTGAAATTTAATAAAAATCAGCCCAGCCGTTTTTGAGTTTATAGTGAACGAACTCGCACACACAAAGTTCCTTTTATATAATAGTAGATAGATTGGTACAAAAACTACTGACCCAACGGGTAACGTTGCTATTATAATTCGCTTTGTTAGCAATAGCCAACAAATGGCTTATCGTACTATCTTGCATTGAATAATGTTTTTCGTGCGTAACTTTGACGACGCTGGCACATCTTCGTCGTTTGCTAAATTAATTAGAAGTTTAATGTGTGAGAAAACCGAATATAACATGGCTTTAATTTAATCAGTGCACGAGGGAAAACTACGTTTTAATTAGGTTAATTACTTTTAAAATACACAAATACTGGGTACCTTCTCCCCCCCTAATAACAAAAATGTAAAAACAAACTAAACAACTGATGCTTTTATGAAGACAAACCAACGCGTAAAAAAAAAAAAAAAATAAAAAAATAAATAAATTTACGGTTAACATCGAAAAAAGCAAACAATAAATTACGTTTCTGAAGTTTTGGGAGATGAGGATCGATAATTCGTATAGTTTGGATAATATCAACTATTTTCCCCATCTTCACTGTTATACACTTTCTATTTCTCTCTCTCTCTCTCTCTCTCTCTCTCTCTCTCTCTCTCGCTCTCACACACATATACATTTTTTTATTTTATTACCGTTTTATCTGTTTAGTTACACATGTTTCCGCTACTGAATCGTATTAGCGATCCAGTAACTTCGTCAGACTTGGACAGAAGTGATTATTATGATTTGAAAAGGCGATATTAGAAGACGATTTAATATATATATATATATATATATATATATATATATGCATATATATATATGTATATATATATGTATATATATGTATATATATATGTATGTATATATATATATATATATATATATATATATATATATATATATATATAAGCAATAAACCACCAATAACTATAATAAAATTAAAAATAGAACTATAATTTGGTATACGGCCCCATGCAATCAAATGTTAAAAACAAAACTTGGCAAGAAATTTCTAGATCTTATTGAAAAACACTTTCCCGCAACCAACCCCTTACACAAAATCTTCAATAAAAATACCTTAAAGTTATCCTACAGTTGCTGCGAAAATTTAGAGATGATAATTACCTTAATCGCCATATATATTTTATAACTATATATATATATATATATATATATATATATATATATATATATATATATATATATATATATATATATATAATTCAAACACGGTAGTGTCTGAATATATTGTTAAGTGGCAGATTTAGTCATTTAGAACGTCTTTAAAGCTTCGTCGCTCACTCATTTTTCGACCAAATTTCAAACAATTATTCGTTTATAGATCACCTTCTCAGCTATATTGTGAAAAAAAAACTTTTTTTTTCACTTTTCGTTCAGTAAAATAAAAGTTATGATGAATTTTTGGTGTTCAAAATCGTAAAAAAATATAAGTAGGTGAGTGACGTTGTTTAAGAATGGTTTCCATAGCAACCACGTCGCTTCAGCGACTGCTGTTGCTACTAATTCACTAATAAAAGCATGAAAAGGAGATAATTGAGAGAATCTTATTGAAAGCAGAGGAGTGCCGTACATTGTTATTACATAGGTGTTTATGGAGGCAAAAAAAATAAGACTAAAATTAAACAAAGAACAAGTGAATTTATTGGAAGACTGGAAAAATAGACAAGATATTCTAGTAAAAAATATAATAAATTTATAAATTAAAATATTACAGCATTAAGACTTTTTTAAATTCAATTTATAACATCATATAATCAATTCTTAATGCTGCAATATTTTAAGTTGTAAATTTATGATATTTTTTACTAGAATATCTTTACTTCTCTTTTCCACTTTTAACAACTAATCCTTTACTTTTTCATGTTTAAGCTTAACCATATTACTTTTCATGCTCGCATTTTTCATTGTTATATATATATATATATATATATATATATATATATATATATATATATATATATATATATATAGATGTATATATATATATAATTAAAATAGGATAAAAATTCAACTATAAGATAAATTAGAGGTGGAAAAATCTAAAAACTCGAGGACATTTCGCCGGGTTAGTGCGGTCTTTTTGAAGAGAAAAAAAATATAAAATGCTTATTAAGAAGAAGATTAATTAAGAATATATATATAAAGGGAGGCGGAGGGGACAGTATATTATACATATTTACATGTGTATATACAATATGTGCTAAAAAAGAAAATAATTAACCAACGTCTAAATTATTGTGCAGAGAAATATTCAAAAAGCCTTTCCTTTGTTTGATTATATTGTGAGAATGGGAGATTTATTTTTTTTAGAATTGTTTCATTTTAGAAATCAACATGGTCATGCACCATAATGTGTTGTTTATTTGTATGTCCTTTTTATGTTCGTATATTCTATTGTTGAGACTGCGTTGTGTTTCGGCAAAGTATATCTGTCCATAGTCACGCAGGGTATGGAGTATATGCCAGTTTTGATCTTGAAATTAGATTTCTGATGTTTTAGAATAGACAAAATCCTTTAGACATTTTTCCCACCATTTTGACCATTATTTTGATTTTTAAAATGTAACAATTCTTTTAGGACAATACACAATACATCTACATGTCGTTTGGTGGAATCCGCCCTTATCTCCCACTCCCCCAATGTAGTCAAGCAAAAAAAAAAAATATTTTTTAATATTTGTCCGCACTGATGTAAAATAATTATCCATTAAAATAATTTAGACACCAATTTATTTTTTTAGCACATATTGTATATACGCATGTAAATATGTTTAATCTATTATCCCTTCCGCCTCCCTTTATATATATTCTTAATACATCTTCTCATCAGTAAGCATTTTACATTTTTACTCTTGAAAAAGCCCGCACTAAACGTTTTTATCATATATATATATATATATATATATATATATATATATATATATATATATATATATATATATATCAACGCTCTGATCCCCAGCTGGCATCAATTGTGATGGATGGCTCTCGTCTGGGTGAGGCCCCGTGTTTTGACAAGCTTCTGGGTTTGACCTTTACTCCTGATCTGAAATGGAACACGTACATCAAGTCTGTTGCCAAGGTCGCAGGAAAGATGGTGGGATCCTTCTACCGCTCCAGAAGATATCTCACTACTGATTCAATTCTCTATCTATATAAAAGCCAAGTACGGCCAAGGATGGAATACTGTTGCCATATCTGGGCAGGAGCTGCCAAAAACAGCCTATCATGCCTTGACAGAGTACAAAATAGACTTCGTGGTTTAGTGGGGGATGCCCTTTTCTCTACCCTGCAACCCCTCTCCCACAGAAGAGACGTTGCGAGCCTATCCTTGTTTTATCGTTATTTTCATGGCAGGTGCTCGTCTGAACTCCAATCCCTGGTCCCCCCTCGCCAAACTTTCACGAAAATCACCCGTCTAGCTGAATCCACTGCGAAAAATTTCCCCCACTCTATATCTGTGCCTAAATCAAAACGCGGATTTCATGAGCAAAGCTTCTTTCTTAGAACTGCACGCCTGTGGAACTCTGTTCCATCTGCCTGCTTCCCTCCGGACTACAACTTGGATGTCTTCAAGTCTAATGTTAACAAATTCCTAATGAACCGCCCCCCTAATTAAACACTTCATAAAATCTCCTCACTAACGTGATGTACTTGCAATAACCCTTATCCCTGAGTGGCTTCCGGGCCTTGATAAGTGGTGATCATTGTGTAAAAAAAAAAAAAAAAAATATATATATATATATATTTCCAAAACAAATACCACGATACAGCTTTGATAAAACGAGCGCGAAACTGGTCAGCTGACTCCCCCTCCATATTTTTCTACTCTTTTCTTTACCCCCTGACTTTATTTTACACGTTTAAAACCATGAATTTAAGTCTTCCCTTCATGGTTGCGATATATATATATATATATATATATATATATATATATATATATATATATATATATATATATATATATATATAATGTTTGCTCCCTGAGTTTTCGTCTTTGTGTGAATCACTAGTGTAGCTAAAATTAGCGATATTCCAAACCGCAGCTTCAGGTGAACTGGTAATGACAGTAGATTATAGAATATCGTATATACATGATATATGAATAAATAAATATGTAAATTCATTTATTTATATGTTATGTAGGTACGGGCAAAAATGGGTGGACAAAAATAGAGGGACCTAGTTTTGAAAGCCGATTTATCATAATTTTTTTGTAGGTTTCCGACTACATTTTGATTGCATTTGAAAGATTAGAGACTAAAATTAATTTTCTAAAGGAAAAAAATATTTGTACACGTGAAAAAAAAGTTATGAAAGTATTTTCACGGCGAGCTAACCAATTCAGATAAATTTTGAAGTTAAATAAATTAATTGTAAAAATCCTTTACAAAATAAATATTCGTTTTCTCTGTCTATTTCAAAAATAATTAGTAAAATCCTAAGAAACACACCTTGTTTATACAAAATGCAGCTTAATTAGCCCTCAAAAAGCAATTAATTATGCCGTTCGCCAAAACGGAACCGATAAAAGTTTGTAAACACGATTATAAGGAGGCTCGAAATTTCAGCAAATCGAAACGCTGTTTCAAAATGAAGTCATGATAGTAAAAGGAGGAAGGGGTGGCAGATTTCTTTTTTTTTTCACCAGACGTGCATCCATACTTTTCTATTCTGAACGTTTGTATCAATTTTTATCATTTTTTAATTTAATTATTTTTTATGATCCTGTTTTTAAATTATTTTTTAAAAAATTATTGTTCGAGATTATATAAAATTATGTTACGCCGAAAGTTTCACATGCGAGCAAGGCAATTATTAAATCTTGCATATAAAACTCATGCGAAATC
Source organism: Euprymna scolopes (assembly GCF_053919585.1). Taxonomy (NCBI): domain Eukaryota; kingdom Metazoa; phylum Mollusca; class Cephalopoda; order Sepiida; family Sepiolidae; genus Euprymna; species Euprymna scolopes. Next base: position 56,427,785 of record NC_136514.1, on the reverse strand, counting down.
TGTAATAAAAAATGTAGAAATATTTTTGCTATTATAATTTTTTTGTGAGAAAATATTAAATAAACAATGTTTAATTCAATGGTAATATCGGTAGTTCGAGAAACTCATTTTTCCTAGAGTTATATCGAATTACTTAATACGGATGTTAGGGCTTTTTCGTAATGTTCTGTAAAAATTATTATTAAATTTTTTAATGTTACAAATTACGATGCTTTATTTATATAAAAAAAAAACAAATGCAAATTCTTGCGTTTTTTATTTACTGCTGAAAACCATATCTTTATAAAGGTATTTTTTGTTTAAACAAAATAATGCATTTCCACTAAGATTTAAATAAAAATAATTAGTTAATTATATTGCGCGATCATCATTTGATAAATACTGAACATTTTATTAAAATTGGTTAATTCCCTGATTTTTGGTGAATTTTTAAAAGAAGAGGTCAAAATGTTTATACATTTTGAGCATCGGCATTCATTTTGCACGTACCTAATGTTGTGCGATACTGATGATCAACTCAATTCTTTTAAGGAAGAGATAGCATCTTTTTATGCGCCGACGGCCTCTAGCATTTTTCATTTTTTCGTAGATCTTAACTTTTTATATTTCGTGTACTTTAGGATTGCTTATAGCCGCTGTTGACTCAGGAAATTATGTTTCCTTATTCAGATGACCTCCGCGTGACCTTTGTCGCATGTTTCAATGTCAAATAGATTTTCGTTGGAACCATCCAATTGTTTTACTCGTATACCCGTTTAGTTGGCCTTAAGCTGGCCTTCGTTAAAGTTAATAAATATCTATTGATTCACCGCTTTTGCAAACAAGGAGAAAAAGAAAACATATTTTATACTCTTGTCCGTAAATAGCTTATGATGTGGTTATTTCTGTTCATGTCTCTAAAGACCGGACGCTTGTAACAGTAGTTTTTTCTTTTTATTGTGTTAATCTTTTATTTTTAGATGCGTTCATGTTTCTGCATTAGAGGCTTAGTCTGTCGGTTCATCGCATGCCAGTTTGAAACATTATAGTCATTATTAAATTGAAGACTTATGCTTGTCATGCTTAAGTTTGCAATAATGTATTTTTAAGTATATCAACCTTTAATAATACACCAGTTTTTACGCTTAAGTTTTAAATAGTGTTTTCGTCGGTCTGTCATGCTTAAGTTGAAGTAGTATTTTTGTCGGTCTGTTACGCTTAAGTTTTAAATAGCATATCTGCAGAACTGTCACGCTCAAGTTTCAAATAATATTTGTCGTCGGTCTCTCACACTTGAGTTTTAAATAGTATTTTCGTCGGTCTTTCATGCACTTTATATTCATAAAACCTATTTCCGTCCGTTATGTGAGATTTGAATATCGTATGTGGATCACACTTAAATGCCTATCTTTTCACAATTAATTGTCCGTTCGAGTATCACGTTTAAATGTCCGACCTTCACGTTTCAATGTCAATCTGTGGATCACGCTTAACTATTCATCCGCGGATCACACTCAAATGTCTGACCGTTGGTCACACTCAAATGCCCATCAGTGAGCTACGCGTCGTATAAATGTTCATCGGAGAGTCACATTTAGATGTCCCTCCCTCGCTTGAATGTCCGTTCATAAATCACGCTTAAATGTTCATCCGTCGGTCACACTTCAGTGTCTGTCCGTAATGTCACACTTATATTTAAAATAGTTTTTACGATCTCTAAACGCGTGTATTTAATAGACGTATCTCAGGTTTTTCACTTTTTTTATTGAGGTTTCAAATTTTATAGTACCCAAAATATCACCAGAGTAGCTTAGCCTGCCAAGATGTTTGTTTTGTCGGATTCTTATCCGTTTTAATTAAATTAAGCATTGACCCAAGCTACCCATTTGTCTGCACACGCGAGTAAGTATAAAAAGTATTTTCACTAAATGACGCAAAGTAAAAACGAACTAATATAATTTATTTATAAGCGGTAATCTTGAATATTTTTAGAAAGTTTCAATTAACCTTCGATTCTACTGGCAATGTTAAATAGTCGTCAAAAAATAAATTTATCGAAGATAGAAATGTAGACGGAAGGACAATAGCAAAGGAATTACAATGTCTATCCATACAAAATTAATTAATTAACTAACAACTCGTTAAGACAATTATTACAATGTCTATCCTTAAAAAATGAATTAATTAATAACTCGTTAAGACAATAAAAATGAAGGATTAAGTATGATAGTCTAGAGTGTCTGTAATTTTTCTGTGAGGTGAGATTGAGTACACGTGTTCATTTCGACTGGCGTCGTATGCGTTTACGTATGTCAATGTGTGTAAATGGAATTAAAATGATAAATCACGTGTGTACTAGTGTGCTCATTTTGTTAGCTAAAGAGCATGCGTATGGATTTTTGTATAAGATAGTTCTGGTTGCAGTGTGTATATGCTGAGTGACTTTCGGCCTGTAAAGGATAAGATTGTATTGTGACGTACAAACGTGTACCGGATCTGGACGAAAAAAAAAACAAAGAAAAAGAGGAAGGAAAATTTTGTATTTGGGTTTTTATATTACGCGTAAAATTTGGAATAGGCTATCAATTATTTTGTAATTGATTGAATTTATAACTTTTATCCAATCAAGAGTCGATACGTAACAACATTCACTGACGTGGTTGCTTTTAAGAGGGACACAACTTTCTTCCTTTTTACACTTTTACTTGGCTTACAAATTCGTATAAACTACAAAATTATTTCTGTTAGTTATGTCGACTTTTAACTCATTCAGCTACCAATGTAATAAAACGTCTCAATAGCTAAAACATCATGAACATTTTGTTGCTGCTGAATTTAAATATCGTTTCGACTAGCAGGGATTTGAAGGAAAAGATCAGCTACTAGATGATCTGATGGCAACCTCGGAGTCGAGCGTGGATTCTTATGATAGAGTGAAAAGCCGTTTTATACTATGTTACAAACTGCTGCTGATATCACGCTTTGATGAAATCCAGTTAGTCGAATTCAGTGCCGATATGTGCAGAATGAAAATCACTGATTTCTGTCACAAAGGGTAAGATGTTCAAGGATTAAAACTTCACATGTACTGTCAAGTCATAAGAATGGGATCGGCACATATATGCATTAAAATCTTATCAGCTACTCTTTTGGCATTAGACACATGCTCCATCAAAAACGTCGAAAAAGTGCTTTGCTTGTTTTCATATAAATAACGGTTCAGTTAGTGAAGAGAAAAATAAAGACAACTTTGGAAACTGAAAAGTTTATAAAATCAATAAATAATGCTACGAACACTAGCGAAGCAGACTTTTTCCGTAACCTATGATGAAGTGTGTAAGATCGTAGAATATATTACGTATGTATATTTTCACTATTTACTTCAACAGTACTCAATACTTGAGTAGAGTTTAGTAGAAAAACCAGCATGAGGATTTATCCAAGTAATGAAATTTGAACCTAATTGCGCAGCTTATTTATATATGTATATATATGTATGTGTGTATGTGTGTATGCGTATATATACGGCATATACGGCATAATCACGTTAACACACCGGTTCCCGTTGGATCATCGAAGTTAAGCAACGCTGAACCTGGTCAGTATTAAATGGATGATCACTTGGGACTTCCAAGTGATGTATGTGTTCTCCGCATATTTCGGCATTGTTTCCAGTCGTTCTGGACTTCTCCTTGCCACTGGATCAAAATAGTGCCGATTCAGGACATGTATGGTTAGGTTTGCGCAACCCTTGCCTCACAATTACACGCGCAGCTGCCCCTACAGGGGGGTATCATTTGCCTTTCGAGACTAAACGGAGACACCGAGGTATATATACAGTAATCCAAAGACAGACTGTTTCGTTGTATCACAGCTGTTCAATGCGAGTAAACTAGCACCCATCTACAATCATCTGGTTGATAGTCGACATTTTACCTTTTGGCTAATGTGTTGGTACCCGCAAGCGATTACCTGAAATGTTTTTTGTATAAACATTTGACCACTACTCTGAAAGTGCTCAATTTGTTTATTTATTTATAAACATAATGCTTCGAATTACACGAATTAAGCAACAGACAAAATCATTTACGACAGTGCTCTACTGAAGGAGGGGGCGTACACACACATATACATATATAAATATATTCGAATGACAATATTCATTGTTTCATTTGACTTAATATAAGATTTAAATTCTTTTTCAAATTTTAATTGAACTGCGGCCTTATGCCACACACTTAAAAGTGCTTTTGCAGCATAGTTCGAATCTTTCGATCGGCAATAATTATCAGAAATTTATTAAAGAAAAAATGCAACACGATGTAATATGGAAAATTTCAAAAGAATTTAATTCAATGTAAGAAATTCCCTTAATGGAACTGAAGTATCTAAAGCAAGTTTTACGCAGGATTATTTTCATTTGGACTGTAGGAATACAAAAACAATACCCCTGATATATATATATAATGAAGACATACAAATAATTATTTTCTACCTTATCGTTTTCCGTATTTTTTTTAATATGTTACTATTTGCGACATGATAATTACGTAGGTAATGTTTGTTTTACTTGACATTTGATACTTTTTCGTTTGTATAATATAGAAGCGTCGGTATTTGTTTAAAGGGAATGACTTTCTACACTAAAGTTATCTTCCTTGCCAAGAGGCATTTTGAAACATGATTTATCTGCCCTTGATGATAGAGATTGTGATAGGATCATCTACATCTGCATAGATCAGAGAATTATAACCGAGTGGTAAATTCAAAATGGAGGATGCAACCGAAATCGGCTTAGCGACGGACAATCAATCTCATCTCAGTCACATTAATCATTTAAGTTGTAAACCTGTTACTATATCATTTTATATTATTATTATTCTCCATAGAAACCTTTCATCCATTTATTTCTTCAGATTTGTGGCTCACTACACAGTTTCAAAAACTTTAATTACACGATCATTATTCTCACAGTATACAATTAAACATTTGATAAAATATGAACATACTAGATTTTTTAGCACATCTGAAACAAGCAAAAGGTATAGTCCGCTGATTTAGAATGAACGCTTTATGGAGAATAGGTGGTTGAGTATAGTTACATTTGTGTTCATTTTTTTGTATTAAATACTACTCCTTATAAACACCTATTCATTCGTTACTGTACATTAAACAGATCCCACAATACTTAGTTCGCTGTACATTATCATAACAAATGTCTAAACATAATGTCAATCAGATCAATCCAGTAGCTGCCGAGAAAATATGAAACGGACAGACAGACTATGAGAAATATATACTATTAAGTTTTAAATAGTATTTTCCTTGGTTTGTCATGCTTAAGTTTTCAATAGTATATCTGCAAATCTGTTACGCTTAAGTTTCAAATCGTATTTTCCTCGGTCTGTCATGCTTAAGTTTTAAATATTATATCTGTCATCGGTCTGTCACGCTTAAGTTTTAAATAGTATATTTTAATATAAATGTCCATGAAAGACTTTTCAATCACTAGATTGAAAAAGTCTATATTCGAGACACCAAAAAGTTTCCTTGGATATCTTGCCTGCTCGACAGGCCGAGAGCAGGCTTAATGCGTTCCATGGAATAATGACAATTTAAAAAATAAATCATGGTTAGGAAATGTCAAGTTCGATTCTACTTAATTTCTCTTATAGATTTTGGCAATTTTCACACGGTCTCTTTTGCAAGAAAGAATCGAGATAAAATTCCACAAACAACAGAATCGATTCGGTTAAATGTCATTTAATTCTGATTTATGATGTTTTCATTATGATTTTTACAGATTTGGTGAAGTTCGAAACATATTTTTGAAATATTTGAGTGCAGCCGAAGATGAAGCACTTCTTGAAAAAGAATCACAGGAAAAACGACACGGAAGGTATGCAGTATTTATCATATCAAAAATGCAATAGTTGAAATACGTCCACTGTGTTAAAAGGATTCGAAATTAGATAAGATAAATAATATTTTAATAGATTATTAGAAAATTCATTAAGATTTTGTTGTTGCACTATAAAAAATATAGAATATTCATTAGAATTTCGGTGTATTATTTATTATTATGTTTTATGATTTTAGAGAATTTATTAGGAATCTATAAAAATACTAGCCTGGGTGCCTGGTGTTGCCTGGGTGTTCGGAGGTGTGTGTTTTGCAAAAAAAAAAAAAAAAAAGTGTTAGTAGACAGGCAGCAGGCAGACTCGAACCCGTGAGGCGAAGGCGGAAAAGAAAGTGAAAGAAAAGCGGACGTCTTACCGATGCTTCATGACGTGACAGGAAGTTTAAAACGTTCAAATTTAGCGTAGTCAACCGAAAACAAAATATGACTTGCAGAAATGGCGTAGGAAAATCCCACCTCTCCCTTTACAAAACTGCCTAGTTGGGGGGCGAAGAAATCAATGTTTTTTAGCCAATTTTTCGATGTTTGTCGCCCGAAGGGCCGAGCTTCAAAACAATATCGATCTCGTGAAAATCCGTTGCCTCTGTCGAAATGTTAGGCATACATACATACATACATACATACATACATACATACATACATACATTTAAATAGACAGGGGAGATTTATATTATAGATTACAGCTATTTTTGTTAAATCCTATTTTAGCCACCCAAATGATTTAGAGTGAAATAGATTTCTGCAGTGTTTGGAGATTCAAACGACTTATTGTTACTCAAAACTACGTTTTATTAAAAAAAAAAAAACTCGATAAAAAAACGGTAATCTGTAGCAAGTAGTCGTAGTATTGCTTTGTAACAGTGTGCGCATGGTGGCTATATGCAAATGCTGAGCCGTGAGCAAAATGACGTCATGGTAAGGAATAAGAAAGTAAGACTAAAAAAAGAAGAAAAAGCATGTTACCGAAGACGATCACGTTAGAGAAGTGAGTGACGTCACAGCCATAACGAGAAGACACGCGCGGTGGGAGAATGAGGAAATAAATGGCGTTCTTAAAAAATGGAGCCGAGTTATTAATTGTCCTATGTTCCTTGCGACATACTCTGTTACAACGTGTTGGCTCCCGGGCAAGGTTACAGATAGTCTTTTTTATAAACACTATTATGGTATGTGTTCTCCACAATTGTTTGACCTAATCCTTTCTTCCTTTGTTTCAGCTCACTTGACTCGTTGATCTAGTGGTCTCCAGCAATTCGCTGTTTAAATCTCTTATTTCCGTACAGCTTCTTATTCCAGTCGCTTTTTTTTCCCAATAATATCAAGATTATAGAACACTCGTTCTGTTGACTATTTTTCTTCCTACCTATATTCGCAATTTTTACAACAAAGAGATCTGCCTTTGCGATAATCGTATTTCGTTCTTGTTAGCTCCTTGTATCTAGTGGCTTCATGCCTTGTCTCGAGTTATATCAATAAAAAGTTTAAATGTACTCGGAAAACGTAAAATCAATGTTTACTTTTAAGAAATACTAGCACGGAGACCTGACGTTGTGCGGGATTGAATGATGATCAACGGATGTTTCACACTCCCATATTTTTATTGTCATCGAAATGAATGAAATCATCCATTTTTCAATCGAATCGATCGATTGCCTGCTCTAGTTAGGGACCCATCGCGGTGCACCGGGGAAACATCATATGCCTCTCCGCAGTGACTTGATACAGAATACATTGTAGTCTACATTGACGAACCTATTGTTGATTTTATAAAAGTATTTTTTTTTTACATATAATGGTTTGTTGTTGTTTAAACACTCACATTTAATTTAGCTTAAATTTGAGGTTTTTGAAAAAAAATGACAAATGCAGACTTTCTTTTGGCGCCACTGTATATTAAACTTTAAATTATAATAAATCACAGAAAACTATTTTTATTATACAAATAATTCGTCTATTTCAAGAATACATTTTGGCATTTATAATTTAAACAAGAATAAAAAAGCATTGGAAATGCAAAAGGATATAGGGATGGTATGCCAAAAAGTATACAAACAAGATAGCTATGAATAGCTAGGCACATGGAAATAGAATTGCATCCAAAGTATAGCCCTATAGCTTTTCTCCAATCTTCATTCCGTGCCACCATTACGGTTGTAAAAAGCTATAGGGCTATACTTTGGATGCAATTCTATTTCCATGTGCCTAGCCATTCATAGCTATCTTGTTTGTATACTTTTTGGCATACCATCCCTATATCCTTTTGCATTTCCAATGCTTTTTTATTATGTTAATTAGTATTTTTACTTACTGTCTTATTTTTAAACTTACATTCATGATAGTATTGTCTTTTTTAGGAGGCGGCTCATTGCCGCCTCCATTAGTAGCAGGTTGCTTCCTGCTGGGTTTTAGGTCTTTGGGTTTTGGGCCTTAGGAGTTGCCTCTTGGTCCTCCATCGGTTCTATATTACATAGAGAGTGCTACCGCCTCTCTGATAAAACAGTTAGAGTATTATAAAGTTCTAAAATGTTCATACCTTCACTATTAAATTTTTCTTGGTTCATTCTTTGGCGCTTTGGCAAAGATTTGGCAGTTTTTGATATTTATATTTATAATAGTTTGTGCATGAGGCAGCTTTTTTCCCCTTGGGATCCCTGTTATACCGTGCTTTTGAGTCAGCACGTGAGGCAGCCTTCTTTTTTTCTGGTTCTTTGTTATAAAGTGCACGTGAGGCAGCTTTTTTCTCCTCAGAATCCCTGTTATACCGTGCTTTTGAGTCAGCACGTGAGGCAGCCTTCTTTTTTTCTGGTTCTTTGTTATAAAGAGCACTGGAGGCAGCTTTTTTCCCCTCGGGATCCCTGTTATACCGTGCTTTTGAGTCAGCACGTGAGGCAGCCTTCTTTGCCTCAGGATTTGCATGATACTTAATTTTTATTATTTCAGCATTTTTTCTGATAGTATTCTTTTTGCTCAGATAATACCTTGACTTTGTTTTTTTCATAGTCTATATTTCTCTGAGCTTTTTTACTACGTGCTGACTTTGGCATTTTTTATTAAATGTAAACGTATAACACTTATGTGTATCTTACTATAATATCACTTATCTTATAGCAAAACAACTCTCGTAGAATTGAGATACTGCCCCGTCACCAATAGTTAAAGTATGGAACGGTATATACACCAATAGTGTAGTTGTTATCTTTATATGAAGTCCTAATCAGTGACAGTGTGAGGTTACTTGGTTAATTTATTGTAGTTTATTTTAGAAAACTTACTTGTTTTTATTAGTAGATTGTGTATAGTAGCCACAATATCTAGTTATTTTTGTGGCTAGGGTTTGGATTTTGATTCTTTTTTTGTCAGCTTCCAGTGAGTTCTTAGAAGATGACTTTCTTGCAGTTTCTTTTGCGGTTAATTTAACTTATTTCCTTTGGCGTTTGGTGAGTTCTTAGAAGAACTGGTCTGATCTACTTTTCTTAGCGAGCGAAGAGATTCAGCTGCATTTAACAATGGTTGCTATAGTGTATTTTTGCGCATGCGTGAGAATTTCAAGTTTCCTCCTTATTTTTCAATAGTTTGACAGTAGTCATGTGTCTTTCTGCCAAGAGCGACAGACGTCAGTGTTAGCCGTGATCGTCTAGAGGTTAGGACCCCACGTTGTGGCCGTGCTAACCTAGGTTCGAATCCTGGTCACAGCATTGACATTTTGTACATATTTTACAGTAAAAATCTGAAGAATTATTTGTTTTTATAACATTGTTTTTTGACGTCGTACTTGCTGATAGGTTACTCTTATAACAATTTTGATCAACTGAGATAAAGATTTCGTGGTTTCATTAACGCTGGTGGGTTATTGTTTAAAGAAAAAACCTTAACGTTCACCTCAAATATTCAGCGTCCAAGAAATATAGGCCACTGGCAAACTGGAACGTCTGTGAGAATCCGGTGTATTATTTGGAGCTGTCCCTTTTGAGAGAAGTTCCGTGTTCGAAGTGGTCTGTCTACATTGGGTATATAGTGTTTAAAACTTGTTATTACACGTAATCTTATTTAATTATGGAGTTAGCTAAAAAGCGATGGGTCACTGCACTTCTCCGTGTAAAGAGCAGTCGATTGATGCTTGAACTGTTGTCAGAGACCGTTCGTACACCGAGATACATCGTCTCAAAAGAAAGAAGAAAGAAGAAGAAAGAAGAAAGAACAACAATTGGCCATTTTTGTACCCTTTTTTTTGCTCTCTTTTGACATTTTAACCGACGTTCTGACACTCGCTGGATTCGTAAGACGCTTCTCTGTAAGAATATGTGCTTTTTGAAACTTATAAGTTGATTTTAGTTGAGATTTGGATAGTTTTGTTTTGTAGGCGTATATAGGCGTGTACGGGCCATCCCTATATAGAGAGTGCTACCGCCTCTCTGATACAATTCGGCCATATGGCCCCCGCAGCTCGCTCGTATGTTGTGTAATCCAAAAATTGATTTTTCCACAATAATACACATTAGATTAGGACGCATTAACGCTTCCAACGTTGTTTTCCACGTGATTAATTGTGTCTGTTTTTTTTTAGCACAGATATAGGAATTTAAAGATCCCCACAAAATCGTGCGGACGAGATATTCAGTTTACAGAACACATGTTGTGAAATTAAACGTTTATCATCCCTGTTAAGGGGAGCTGACAATGTTAAGTTTACGCATTTTTTCCAGGCAGGTGTTAATATCCTCGTATATACAACGCCTGTTATTTCCAAATGGTAACCTATCTGGTACTAGCCAGACTCATCGTTGCTTAACTTCGGTGATTTGACGAGAACCAGTGTGTCAATATGATTTTGCCGTATATACTTTTTTACATTGAACGGCACTTCAATCTTCAGACAGTGAATGTTTTAAGAGAAGGATTCCTCTTAAAACATTCACTGTCTATCAAATCCAAAAATTACATTCTCTTTTATTTATATGTACTTATGGTAACATGGAATCTCCATGAACAAAGTTTTTCTTCCAAGAGTTTACCATCTGTGGAACACATTGACCACAGAGTGCTTCCCTACAAATTACAATGTAGTCGTCTTCAAATCAAATCACAAACTGTTCCCATAAGTAATCAGACTTAGTAGATTTCTATAATATCTGAGTAACCCTCATCCTAGAGTGGCTTTTGGTTTCGCTAAATTTTGACACATTAGTAAAAAAATAATTAAATATTGTATCGTTGCTTCCTTCTTCTAAGACATTCACAGCAGGAACTTTAACTTTAAGTTAGCTTTACTTCTGCTATTTGTCTAGCACCAGGCAAACTTTTCCATCGAGGAACTTTGAAATGGATTTTCGTCTATATAACACATTATTGCAGGACTGCTCCTTTTCAGGCCATAAAATGTACGTTTTCAAATCCAATATCAACAAGTACTTGTCGTAAACCGTCCCAAACTTAGTTAATTGCATTACTCACTTTTAGTTGATAATCACGCCATCGAATTTACCATTCTCGAGTGACTTTTGGCCTTGATAAAGTAATGACCTTATAATGAGAAAAAATTTAAAAATAGAATAAAAATACACCGACAAACTAATTGTTCATGTATTTTTCCAGTTTAATATTATATCATTGTCATAATAGTGCAATGTTTTCATAAACCAAAGAAAGTTCAATGAATCGGAATTACATGGCAACACATACAGGCAACAAACGCGTACTCATGCGTAATCGCCGATGAGAGATCAAGAAATCAAGAAATACAATTCGATTAAATAAAGTCTTGCGTGTCTCGTTTAGTCCTTTTCATCGTCGTTTTCTCCTGTTTGTTATCGCTGATTTGTACTGTTGTTCATCCAGTGGCTTAATTATATATTACTCAAGACGAAAAAAAAAACTTGCTGACGATTTACAGGTTTTATTGGGGAAAAATTTTTTCAAAAGAGGAGCGAGCCAGGGAAATAATTTCTTATAAAAATAAATAGTATGAAATGAATTTCTTCCTTATAATATATAAACTACAATTAATTCTTACCTACTAAATCCAAAATTGGTCGACGAACGGACAGGTCTCAAAGAAATTATTCTTAGGTTTCTACATTATCAGTACGTGTTGTCCGTTGGTCTCACATACGTAAAACTACCCGAAAAGTCTGTTTCAAACTCGATTCGGCTGAATACGTGACGCAATCTCCATCCAGCAGTTCGACATCTGCTTCTACGTTGTTTTGTCAAGGGAGTTAACTCTTGATTTTATTCTCTGACTCTCTGAGTACACAGAGTATATTTCCGTTCGCCACCAAATCGACCTGACATGTATTTAATGAACGCTTTCAAAATTCATACTAGTTGAACTAACCTCTGTCTACGGTGTACGACTACAATATATACAAATGGTATGGGTATGATCACAAAGATCTGCGCAATTATATTTATAGTCAGAACCAACCAGTCATGTACCAGAATAGCTGTATAAAATATACTGGATATCTCTGAATTTTTCAGTTACAGTAGAACCCCGCGGTACAGCATTAAAAGTTAGTAACAAAATACAGTAGAGTATATAATACACATGTATATAATTAAATAATATTATAAATAACACCGTAAGAGGCGGAAAATACAGTAAGCAGGGACAGGAAAAAAAAATTCACAACGCCAAAATTTCACATCGTAACCCGAAAAAAAAAAAACTAATCATAGGACCACTGTATCCCGAGCTTCTACTATATAGACTTTCATCTTTTTACGAGAAGGTCCACTGCTGATTCTAACTGGATTAATACCATTGTTTACGTGGAATTATTTAAAATTTAAAGCTTATTTGACTGGATCTTAATTTTTGCTTGGGGCACCTACATCTCATATTCGCAATGAAATAATTTTCTTTTCTATACGATAGTTATTTCTTTTGCCAGCGCTATTACAATAATGAATCTCCACTGAAGCCAATGAAATTGCAGTTAAAAAGAGCTCTGTCCATGTTAAGAGTGGCTTTCTAAATAAGGTTATTTTTTCGGCACGGTCCGTAAACTGCACACGTACTTTCTTGGTCTCCCGACAAATATTAATAATTATTCACTCCCGCTCGTTCATTCGTTTGTTCGCACTTTTCTCAATAATCACTCCTTGAGTTCTTTTGAAATTTTGTAAAAGCATTAGTCATGGTGAAAGTAAATTTTTTGCTAGAACGGATTTTCCGGGGCAACATAAGGAGGCATTATAGGGGTAAAATTGTTCCAAATTGTTCATCCGTTGTCTCAGTGTCTAACGGACACTCATTAACCCTAGTAAAAAAAATGACAGATCGACGAACATGCATTTACTGCCCGGTGTAGACAGGTGGTGCAGTAAAGAACCCCGGGGGGGGGAGAGAGGTGTTAAAAAAGTGGCAGTAAAAAGTGGTAGTAGGAGCATGGCTCGAACCCGTAACGCGAAGGAGGAAAAAAAGGTGAAAAAAAAAACCCTAACGTCTTAGCTGATGCGTCCATCGCGCAACCGAAAGCCGCGAGCGTTGGAATTAAGGGTAGTCAATCGAAAGGCAACGATAACTTGCGAAAATATCGAGGAAAAAACGACCCTCCTTGTAAAAAACGGCCGAGTTGAGGGTGAAGGAATTAATGTTTTTGGGCGAGACGTCGAACTTCAAAATGATACCGATCTCGTTAGGATCTGTCGCGTGTGTCGAAACATTTTTAGTAGACATATAAACACACACACATTTTGCCTTTTATATTATAGATGAAACAAAACACATTATTTATCGTTGTTTTCAAACATGAACATGACAAATTAACTAACAGAGACGACGTCTTATATATATATATATATATATATGTATATATATATATATATAGTAATTTATAAAATATATATGGCAATTAAGCTACACTGAATATTCCGCGTTTCATCCACTTTAGGATTCTTCAGGCTTATGCGCGAATTCTGTGGTTGTTTATCGTTTTTAAATGCTCCTATTCTAGATCTTATTGAAAAACACTTTCCCGCAACCAACCCCTTACACAAAATCTTCAATAAAAATACCTTAAAGTTATCCTACAGTTGTAGCTAAAAATTTAGAGATGATAATTAAAGCACATAATAACAAAATATTAAATAAAAACAATGCAAACAACAACAAAATAAACAATAAAAAAGTAAACACTATGACAAAAATAAAACTAACACTAGCAGAAATAATAATAATAATAATAATAATAATAATAATAATAATAATAATAATAATAATAATAATAAACCAACCCCGGACAAGAACAACCATACTATAAATTAAAATACTAATAACGAACAAGATAAATGCAACTGTAGACACCGCACACTTTGCCCAGTTCAAAATAAGTGTCTAACCAAAAGCGTAGTTTACCAGGAAACAATATTTGCGAAAGAAAACCCGAATAACAAGAAATATTACGTAGGTATGACTTCCTTAGATTTCAAAACCCGATACTATAACCACAAAAGTACATTCAACAATATAAAACACCCTATAAAAACAACACTAGCGAATAAATACTGGGAACTCAAAGAAAGCGGACATTCGCCGGTAGTCGAATGGAAAATAATAAGACAAGCTACCACCTGTAGGGATCTAGACGACCCATGTAGATTATGCCTTCATGAAAAATTTGCTATCCTGTACTTTAAAGAACCCCAACACCTATTAACCCGTAGAAGAGAAATAGCAAATAACTGTGTTCACAAGATGAAATTTACTCTAGGATAGCGATACAAAATAATTTTTAAACTAACAAAAACAATAGAAAATAAACAAATAAATAAATTAAGTAAACATGAATATACATAAACGATCACACATATATGTATGTATGTATATATATATATATATATATGTATATATATGTGCATATATGTATGTACACATATATATATTTATATATAAACTAACAAAAAACACTAACCTAGTTTTAAAACAGATCATTTGTCTGATAAAATGCATGCCCATTGGCTGATAAGATGGGCGCGGTGGATACTAGAAAGGTGATTGGCAAACTAAAATTTCAATAGAAGAGGAGCATATAAAAACGATAAACAACCACAGAATTCGCGCATAAGCCTGAAGAGTCCTATAGTGGATGAAACGCGGAATATTCAGTGTAGCTTAATCGCCATATATATTTTATGAATTACTAACTAGCTCTACCTACGTATTAAGCACTTTTGAAGTAAATACTTAAAGTTTACGCATAAATCTATACTATCGTATATTAATTTTATGTGAGTAAATTAAATAATATATATATATATATATATATGTATGTATGTGCTTGCACAGGATGCGTCCATTGAATCTGCACGTTAAACTATTTAGATGCTATTTCATATTGAAGTATGACAAACGAATAAACGCACCGACCGGCGGACGAAGCCTCTTTTAGAAATATACGGACGCATCTTAACATCGAACCGAAATACTCGCACGTTCACTTCTCAAGTGTCTTCAAAACTTCAAGACAAAAATAAAGTAACATTCCTGGAAAAGTGCCATCAAAAACATCTTCGTCAATGGCGCCGACATCTCGCCCCTCCCACCACGAAAAAAAATGGCTTCTATTTGCATTCGATGCATTTATTAAGCAAACATGTTTCAATGTGAACAGGACAAACGATGAGTACTACTCTATAAATGACATATGAATGCAACGCAACGAACATATGTTTATTTTTGTTATGTTTTATTTGTATGTAAGGACCTTCATCTTCGAGTTGACATTAAGATATTTGCTTTCGTAATAGCGGATATTAGCGAAAGGATAAGCACAATGAAATCTCTTGCAGATTCCCGAGTTGGTCAGAAAGATTCCCGATTCCTGAATTCGACAAGATACATCTGAAGAAGGTTGGAGGTTACATCGACCGAAGCGTTATGCTGTTAAATATCCAAACCGTTTGCATCGAGAAATCATTTTGGCAAAAGGTTCATCTGGGAACGATATGCAAGAAACAGTATAACATAATTATCGGATCGTGATAGGATCCAAGTGTAATATCTATTCTGATGCTACCAATCAGTTAATTTGTTCTTAGTCAATGTATGGGAATCTCTTCTCTACCAAAACAATTTTTACTTTTGCCTACTTCCAGAGTGCTCCTATTTTGGAAGCGGGGTTTCCCCCAAATTAAAACCGACCTTGCGTCACATTTTGCTTACATGACAAAGCAAATGAATACCGATTATCGGATGTACCAAAAAGTCATTTGAATAAAAATAATGAACCTTACATTAAGCACCTGCATGGGAATGAACAACCAATGTGATTGACTGCCAAAAAGATAAATTAAATGTTTAGAAAAGTCATTACACAGGTGTAATCAAAGCCAGACCAATTCAGTGAAACGACCATAATTGAACCAAACTTCTTTGGGGTGTGGCTACAGTAACAATGCTGTCACAAAAGGGACGTATGTAGTGGCCACAAATGATTATATAAAAACTCTCTAAATGGATATCAGAGCTCGTTGAACATTTGGCGCCGAAGAAAAATCAATCCGTTGCATTTCTGGATGTACATCTCCCTCCTAACAACCAACCATATATTACCGTAGTAATTGTCTGTATTTTTTTTTTTATACCGTCATGATATATTACCGTCATGATATATTACCGTCATGATATATTACCGTCGTAATATATTGTTATATGTTCATATATCAGTATGTCGCAATTTTTCTAAGTGAAACTGGCATAGGGCTAACCACTTCTCTAGACGAATTCATAATTAAAGGATACTCCAACTTAACATCTAAATCTGACCCCCAAGATCGCCATGGGCGTGGAATATGTGCCTACATCAAAGATGGCTTTCCATGTGGTAGGGATAACTCTAGAGAAGACCCTAATTTACCTTATATGTGCTTTCGGGTTGCACTAGCTTACACCACTGCATTTATATTTTCCCTCTATCGCCCCCACAACAGTGGAGTTACTATCTTTAAGAGCATATCTGAGAAAATTGACCACATCCTGTCTGCTCATCCTTCGGCTAACATTCACATTTGCGGTGACTTCAATGTCCATAATGTGGAATGGCTGACCCACTCAAATAAAACTGATGACGAGGGGAGGTTTTGTCATGATTTTGCCATTGCCTATGACCTCACTCAGATTGTTCACGAACCCACCCGTGTGCCCGATACACCCGATATGCAAGCCTTCTAGACCTTTTCCTCACAACTTCCTCTGAGCTATGTTCATGTTCCGTTCTATCTCCTCTGGGATCCTCTGACCACTCTGTTGTAGCAGTTAAGATAAAAATGAAATTTAATAAGTCTTCAGACGTACTTCTCCACTGTACTGTATATCGATACTCTATGGCTGACTGGGCTAGCTTCCTTACATTCATATCTGACCTACCTCTGCATTCCATGTTTAAAAAGGATGTGTCCTCTATAGTATCAGACCTGACCGAATGGTTAATTGTAGGCATAGACCGATTCATACCATCCAAAAAATTTCAACAAAAACCTAACAGCCAGCCATGGTTCTCCCCTGAATGTACTGCTGCCATCGCGCACAGAAATCACTTTTTCCATAGCTACCAACGTAATAGATGTACTGAGACTAAAGCTGCTTTCAGGACTGCCAGCAACCAAAAGAGTAATAAAACATGCAAGAAAGCTATATGCTCAGTCTGTTAAATCCAAAGTAGCTGAGCAGCGGCTTGGTTCCCACCAGTTCTGGCAAATAGCAAACAGGATCTTAAACAGAAGTGTGCGTTCTATTCTAACTATCATCAATGGACCTGAGGTCATCTCGTCAGAATCAGACAAGACCAGACTATTTACCAAGAACTTTGCAGCAAATTCTACCCTATGCGACAATGACCATCAACTCCCTGTATTTCCTCCTATAACAGACAACACGCTATGCAACATACAAATATCTGTACGTGAGGTCGCCAAGCTAATCAAGAACCTTGATTCCAGTAAAGCGACTGGCCCTGATGGCATTCCAGTTATAGTGCTGAAAAAGCTCCAACCAGAACTTGCCCCCATACTTACAAAACTGTTTAAGCGTTGCCTTAAGGAGAATTGCTTTCCAACACTCTGGAAAAAATCATCAGTATGCACTGTATTGAATAATTCAGGTGAAAAGTCACCCCCCCCTCAGTACAGACCAATAAGTCTCTTGTGTGTCATGAGTAAGTTGCTGGAATCCATATTAAATAAAGAAGTAGTCAACCACCTCAACAGAAACAACCTTTTTAGTGACATGTATTATGGTTTCCGCTCTGCAAGATCTACAGCAGATGTACTAACGGTTATATCACATAGGATTAGCGAATCTCTTGACGAAGGTTTTCTTTCCAGGGCAATTGCTCTTGACATATCGAAGGCCTTCGATAAGGTATGGCATAAGGGCCTATTTCACAAGATTTCCAGCTACGGTATTACTGGAAATGTTTTCTCAATCATTAAATCATTTCTCTCCGATAGGCTCATAAGAGTAGTGGTTGATGGGCAGAAATCAGAGGCCCACAGTATTAATGCTGGAGTCCTTCAGGGGTCCATCCTGGGCCCAACTCTCTTCCTGATCTATATCAATGATCTCCCAAAACACATACCTAAATCATTCGTTGACATCTATGCTGATGGCACAACCATCTATGGCAACACATCAAAGGCTGTAAATGACACAGTTCTCTCTAATTCTCTCTCATCTGATCTTGAGCACGTGGTACAATGGGGGAAGAGGTGGCTGGTCACTTTTAATGCATCCAAAACCAAGCTTCTATCTTTACATCATCAACGCTCTGATCCCCATCTGGCATCAATTGAAATGGATGGCTCTCGTCTTGGAGAGGCTCCATGTTTTGACAAGCTTCTGGGTTTTTCCTTTACTCCTGATCTGAAATGGAACAAGTACATCAAATCTGTTGCCAGGGACGCTGGGAAAATGGTGGGATCCTTCTACCGCTCCAGAAGATATCTCACCACTGATGCAATTCTCTATCTGTATAAAAGCCAAGTACGTCCAAGGATGGAGTACTTCTGCCACATCTGGGGGCAGGAGCTGCTAAAAACAGCCTATCCTGCCTTGACAGAGTAAAAAATAGACTTCATGGTTTAGTGGGGGATGCCCTTTTCTCTTCCCTGCAACCTCTCTCCCACAGAAGAGACGTTGTGAGCCTGTCTTTGTTTTATCTCTATTTCCATGACAGGTGCTCGTCTGAGCTCCAATCCCTCGTCCCCCCTCGCCAGTCTTTCACGAGAAACACCCGTCTGGCTGAAACTACTGTCAATAATTTTCCCCACTCTTTATCTGTGCCTAAATCCAAACGTAGATTCCATGAGCAAAGCTTCTTTCTTAGAACTGCACACCAGTGGAACTCTCTGCCGCTTGCCTGTTTCCCACCTGACTACAACTTGGACGTCTTCAAGTCCAACATAAACAAACTCCTGACAAACCACCCCCTTAAGTAAGACACTCTTTCAAAAACCCCAATACTAATGATTACTACAATACTATCTCATTGATTACTGTGCACGCAATAACCCTTATCCCTGAGTGACCTTCGGGCCTTGATAAGTGGTGACCCCCATGTAAAAAAAAAGGATTTTGCTTTTGGGACCCACAAAGAAATATCACAAGAGATTAAAGGTGCTGATCTTTTGAAAGAGCAAACACTCAATTAACTGTTTACATAGCGAGAACGTAGTTTTCTGTGTCTTCAGAAAGTACACTTAATCAGCTTTATTGATCAAGATTAAAGTTTTAAATGTTAACAATATGTTACAGATCCAGTTAAATCGAGAGAAGACCAAATCCGAGTTCCGTTGAACAGTCTGTTATGTTGGTTGATCTTTCTTCGATAATTCCCCAAACTTTAATGAAGCATTTTTCTTTTAGTATTAATGTCTATTTATTGCTTATCTCGACAGCTTTCATAACTTATGCTTTCCTATTAATTGTATTCCAAGATTCATCGTTTAATTTTTTTCGGTCGCGTAAGATTTTTGCTATACATTCTTTTCTCATTTTTTTTTCCACAATCTTCGACAATTCCTATCTATCGTTTTGTCATATCATTAATATTTCTCTCCTTGTGCTCGTTTGATAGATTTTCACGATGGTTGCCAAATTAGTTTTTGTTTGGTTTAAATTGCCACTTCCAATATTTTCACCAATTTCTCTCTTAAGTGCTCAACATCCTATGGCGAGATTATTCGAGACAGCACTAGTTAGTGTAATTTTTTTTTAGTCTTAAGCTCTATGTCTCTTAACTGCTCAGTCCCTCATAGCAAGATTAATCGAAACAATTACGGTTAACATTTGACACCACGGACCACAGGCATTATCCTCCCCCACCGACTTAAACATTTGCAATAATTACTGCATTGTTCTGTTTTATCACATTCCAGTATTTCCCCGCAGGACTGGGGTTGGACTTTATTAGCTATCTTCGACAGTTTTCTCATCCAATGCGAGCAATGATTGTACACTTATTCTTCTTTAATTTTCGCTATCCTCTCAACTACTTTGTTCGTAAACTGAACCCTCAAAATACCTGTCACCAACTTCCATGTCCCTTAAATGACGCTCCACCCACCGGGAAATTTGATTCGACAAAGTTAGAACCGTCTATGAACGATTCCGTCATTTTCCATATCCTCCATTCTATATCCGAAGATTGTAAGTACCTTAACTGCTTAGTAGATACTTATTTTTCTACAACAACGACGATGCAACTGCTGCATCTTATGCTCATAAGAACTTTAGGTTCAGGATTAAAGAATAAGGTTCACTTACCGTCAAGTGCCTTACTTGACCACCAAGCAATTTTGCTTATCATCAAAAATTAATATTTCTCTGCTTAGTATTAGATTTATAAGAATCTAAAAAACAAAATACCTAGAAATAATAGCAGCAGACATGGTTTAAAAACTTACAAATAAATAAAAAATAAATAAAAATAAATAAAATGTTACTCAGCATATCTCTGCCATGAATTAGACGAGACTTCTTTTTTTCTTAATTAATATGTAATATTACCCCCCCCCCCAAAAAAAAAAACTTGAAATATTTAGCATTCTTTGCTAGGAGTTGGATATCATTTGAGTAATCCAAATACAAATTTACAAGAATATAAATATGTTCAATTCTAAATCCCTATTTAAAACTGAATAAGATATTTGGTACGGCAAATAGGGAGAAACTTTTCCCTTATAATATTGCATAATTGACTCTTAATACTAGAATTTTGTCTTTAATATTATAGATAATATTGACGGTGAACTAAGGTCCCCACAGAACACCTTTTAGTCAACGACGGATGAACAGTTTTCTTGCTCAGGCGATCTGCTAATAAAAAAACCATTTCCAGCTCATTTGCCGACCATTCATATGTGTGCCTGTCTCTATTACTTATGGCATGCACGCTGTACAAGTGTAAGCTTGTCTGCATTGAATCAGCCACATCAACTGCCTTCGTGAATACACCAGCAAAATCCTCGTTCACCACCCTAGTCCTTTTGAAATTTTACCACGATTTTCCTTCTTGAGATAAAAAGTTATGACAGACAAAAGAGGAGAAAAAATTCGAAAGTAAATTAAAAAAACAAACAAAAAAAAAACAAAAGACAAACAGAACAAAGCAAAAAAAAAAAAAAAGAAAATAAATAAAACTAAACAAAATAAAAATAAACAAAATAAAACGAACGGTATTACACAATGACCAGTGCAATTATCTATTGTTTTCTTTCTTATCGGCGCTGTTCATTGTTTCTTCCTTGCTTTGCGACTGCGTTATCTCCCATGGTAATTTTTACATTATGAACCTTGTTCATGTGCAAAAGGCCTGGTCTTAACGGCATCAAATAATCATTATATAACGTAGTAATTACATTTAAGCACGGACCCAATGTTGTGTACGAAAGTCTCGCAAAGAAACAAAAGAAAGAAATTGAGCACTCGTATTCTTGCAGATGATAGAAAAGGACCTATTAACAGTCGTTTCATTAACAAACCACTGGCACGTATTTTCCAAACCATTAACAATATGACCGCATCCTTACTTTTCCACTCGGGGTCAATAAACAGTGTCCCTGTCCGCAGCTACAACCAGCTGCTACATATGTAGCTCGCCCCATGGCACACGATCACCCGACAATTTTGTTAAAAAAAGTCCTACATCTTGTTTAAAAGTTCATCTCGCATCGACACGTGCTTAAAAGCCCTGTCATGCCATCATGTGGTTAAAGTCTCTCTCGCGCTGGCACTTGGTTAAAAAAAATCTATCGTCCGACACGTGCTTTTCTCATCTCTTCTTTTTTCCTTCATCTTCCTCAGCTGTGACGTCACCTCGCTCCACGGCTTGGTCATGTGCATACATGGGATTCCACTGCTGCTACATACGATTACACATTCTCTTTCCCTTGTAAAGTTTCTCGCATATTGTGAAAGTACCCTGGAGCGGTTATTGATAAATGTTCACCCTCACAGGCATATTTTCATTGGAGCGTAAGGTTCTACTATGATAAGGGGCAGATTCACAATAAGAAGCTGGATGCAGTTTGTTTATATTGTATTAACATTTCTGCATGTTGGCAAAATCCAGGAAACGGGAGCAAGGATGGAATTCCAAAGGCAAGCGGTGCGAAAAAGGACAAAATCTAAGAACCCGTACAGTAAAGGGGTGGAATTTTGTTACTAGTCTTTTGGCTCACGGCTATTTTTGTTTATGGATACAAGTGCGTTAAGTTGATTGATGCACATTTCATGTATGTACCTGTAAAAAAAACTGCACAGTTTTGTAAATCGTATCCAATCATCTTATTGCCTACCTGTTAAACTTACTGGCCCTTATCCTCGAGTGGTTTTTTGACTTAATGAGTAGTAACACTTTAGTATAAAAAGAACAAGGTTTTAATACTGCGGTGATGCAACAGGAGTCGAAATTTGTTAGTTTGGGACTTATTAGCTTAGGAATATTCAGTTATATTATGACCTGTTAGGTTATGAGCTTAGGAGATGCTAATGCAAGAGCTCATATGTGGCAACAATACTCGATGCCCGGGCGGGTCGTGTTCTATAATATCCTATTTCTTTTTTTACATAGGCAGCACCACTTATCATGGCCAATAGGCCACACGAGTATATGGTTAAAGAGTGTACAGTAGAAATTGGACAATATAGTAATCGTTAGTAATGGAAATTCGGTAAATTTGTTAACATATGAAACGGTTCATCAAAAACTTGTTTACGTTAGACTTGAAGACAACCATAGTGTAATCAGCTGGAAAGCAGGAAAACGGAAGACAATACCACAGGCGCAGGCGTGCAGTTCCAAGAAAGAAGCTTTGTCCATGGAATCTATGTTTAGGTTTAAGCACAGATAAAGAGTGGGGAAATTAGTGATAGTGTTTTCTGCTAGACGGGTGTTTCTTGTGAAAATCTGGCGAGGGGAGGCATAGATTGGAGGTCAGCCGAGCACTTGCCAAGAAAATAACGGTAAAGCAGAGATAAACTCGCAACATCTCTTCTGTGAGAAAAAGGTTGCAGGGAAGAGAAAAAGACACGAGGCTACGTACTCTATTTACGTTTTCTTTTAAAAACTATTTCATGATGTTATTTACTTCTTTTGCAAGATTAGACTCAAAGTCAGGTATGGTTTTGAAAAGCCAGCACACTAAAAAATGCTCACGCTAACCTAGAAAAATGGCTGAGCAACTCTGTCGGCCTTTCCAGGTAGGGCACCTCAGGCAATTAGCAATAAACTAACCCTTTCTCAAACTGAGAAGGTAAACCATGGGAGTATTCGCCTGGTAGAACTGCACATAACGATATCTATCTCGAAAAATACAAGGTCATTACTTAATCAAAAATGATTTAGACATTGATAAACTGATTGCCAAGGACGTATCCTCGATTGATATGTACAGCAACTAAAGTTTTGCCAGAAGATTTTTATTATACAGGAGAAAGACCTTAAAAAGCGAAGAAAATACTTGAATACACAAACATTTGTTCTGCATTTTATTGTTTCATTCATCTTTAATATTCTTTCTTTCTCTAAATGTTTATTGTTATTTCATTCCTGTGTTGGAAATTAAGGAGTTCTGGAAAGCGGAATTTGATATAGAATGCGCGTTAATCGATACATTTGGCTTAGGCAACTACTTGAAAAAACGGGAGAGAAATCGAGAGAGAAAGAGGGAGAAAGAGTGTGTGAGAGAGAGAGAGAGAAAGAGAGAGAGAGAATATATAAGAGATTGAGAGAAACATATTGGTCTAGTAACGAGGTGAGTAAATGTTTAAAATAGGAAAGTGAAATAATGCGAGAGAAAGAGGGAGAAAGAAACATAATATTGGTTGGTGCAACTACTTCATTTACTCACATAAAATTTAAATATAATATAAAAAGGACAGACAACCACAAAATTCGCGCATAAGCCTGAAGAATCCTAAAGTGGATGAAATGCGGAATATTCAGTGTAGCTTAATCGCCATATATATTTTGTAACTAACTAACTAACTAACTAACTAACTATATATATATATATATATATATATATATATATATATATATATATATATATATATATATATACTAGCTATATATACTAGCTATATATGCTAGCTATATGATAGTACCTACCTTGTCTTTATGTGTTATGGAACCATTATGTCAGAGATTTTGAGAATAGCTCGCGTTACCTCAAAATTAATAGATTTTTTACCCCAAATTTCTAACTTAGTAATAAGGATGATAAAACAAGGTGGGGATAAAACTAAAATATTTAAACAGTTTAATAAAGCATTTGTTCGTTCCCCTGATGCTTTTGAATCGTATAAAATTAACCAGAATATATTAATAGAGGAAATCCCAAACAATATTGGTAATGTATAAAATGTATTATACAAAAAAAACATCAATAATATATATATAGACATTTTTAGCATAAATAGGCTAGCAAAATTAATCAATAGTAGGAAACTATATATAATATCTGCAATTTTTTTGTTCCTGTGATTAAGTATTTTATCAACACTGCTGGGGAACCATGACTTACTATACTGTTTTGTTTTTAAATCCCCGAAACCGTGTTTCATGGTAAACAACTGATGATATCTTTAAATAATATTAGGACTATTGTGAATTTGAGAGAGAGCAAGTTGATGTATGGATTACAGGTGATTAAATATATATATATATATATATATATATATATATATATATATATATATATATATATATATATAAAATTTATTACCGTTTTATCTGTTTAGTTACACATCTTTCCGCTACCGAATCGTATCAACGATCCAGTAACTTCATCAGACTTGGACAGAAGTGGTTATTATGATTTGAAAAGATGACGTGGTTATTATGATTTGAAAAGACGATATTAGAAGAATATCATCTTTTCAAATCATAATAACCACTTCTGTCCAAGTCTGACAAAGTTACTGGATCGTTCATACGATTCAGTAGCGGAAACATGTGTAACAGAACAAATAAAACGGTAATAAATTAAAAAATATATATTTGCTCTGCAATAGTATTAAGCACCTTATTCTATATATATATATATATATATATATATATATATATATATATATATATATATATATATATATAATGTGTGTGTGTGTGTTTATACTTGTAAAGTTCATAAGCCTCCGCAAGGTCTAAATCCTCTTTGCGTTCATCTAAAGGAGGTCTGGCTAGTGCTTTTTCTCCTCGGGTTTCCATCCTCTTTGACCCTCTTTGGGTGGGCAGGGAGCAGAAGGAGTTAAAGTACAATTAATACAATTATACAGTTTTAGTTTTCATGATTTCATTGGGTTTTGCGTCTGTAGTAGTTTCTGTATGTCCGGCTTGCGCCTGTAGCTCATGTGCATTAGTCTTCACATTCAAGGGCTTTCCTTAATATTTCAGCCGTTTTCATTATTGCCATCCGGTGTATTTCAGCCATCCCTCTAATTCCAATTTCTCCGATACTTTTTTTTCAAAGTTTTTCGGCGTTGTTCCTAGCGCGCCTACTATTAATGATTTTATCTTGATTTTCTTCATCTTCCAGATCCCTTTGAGGTCTCTGGCCAATTACGTGTATTTGGACCTCTTCTCTGTCTCCTTGGTCTTCACTCTACGATCTGACGGAACGACAAAATCTACAGTCTGGCAGGACTTATAATTGATTATATAATGTTATAAATTTAATTAAAAAAATTCTTAATGCTGCAATATTTTAAGTTATAAATTTATTATATTTTTTATTAGAATACCTTGTCCTTATCTTTTCCAGTTTTAATAACTAGCCCTGTAGTTTTCCATGTTTAAGCTTAACCATATTATTTTTCATGTTCGCATTTGTCAATTGTAATCTATGATTTTTCCAGGCTTCTAGTAAATTCACTTGTTCTTTGTTTAATTTCAGTCTTATTTTTTGCCCCCAATAAACACATATGTAATAACAATGTACGACACTCGTCTGCTTTCAATAAAATCCCTCAATTACCTCCCTTTCATGCTTTCATTCTGTTTTTCACTTGCTACTTCTCTTTTAGCGACGCCAGTGAATTAGTAGTAACACTAGTCGCTGAAGCGACGGGGTTGCAATGGAAACCAGTCATAAAAAGCGTCGCTTACATCCTTACATATTTTTTACGATTTTGAACACAAGAAAATTCCTAATAACTTTTGTTTTACTGAACGAAAATTGAAATTTTTTTCACAATTTAGCTGAGAAGGTGGTCTGTAAACTGTAATAATTGTTTTAAATTTGGTCGAAAATGAGTGAACGGTGAAGCTTTAAAGCAGTTCTAAATGACTAAAACTGCCACGTAACCATATATTTGGTAGTGTTTGAATTATATATATATATATATATATATATATCATTCAAACTTTACCGTGTACGAATATATGGCTCAGTGGCAGATTTAGTAATTTATATATATATATATATATATATATATATATATATATATATATATATATATATGTATGTGTGTGTGTGCGCGCGCGCGTGTGTGATGGACGTTTCAAAATTAATGCCTTCTACGTTTTATTCCGTACGAATGGATTGTATTGGACTCTCTTATTACAAGCTAGCTGGCAGCCCAAGTTGCCCGGTCATACAATACGCTCCAACATGCTATTTTAATTTATGCAGATTGCATATGTATTATTATAGAATAAATCCTCTATGGATTTTTATATATTACTTGGAATAATTTGCGCGGTGGACGGATTCGCAAAACAAAAAAAATATAAAATAAAAAATAATAATGACTAGCGGGACCTGCGGAAATTCCACAATGGACTCTTTCATATGTAATATACTGATGTTGGCATTTTTGTGGATGTTCAGTGTAAATGGGGACACCCTGATATTGTAGTTCTTTTGTTAAAACTGCAAAAGTATATATCTAAGCTAGCAGGGACGCCCGGCATAGCCTGGTCATAAAATATGTTTAAATATGATATTTTAATTTATGCAATTTTCGCATATATTACTATAAGAGTACATTTTCGATCCATTCTTATATATTATCAACTTGTGATTTCAAAAATAAAAATATACCAATATTGGGTGCAAGAAAAAAGAATGTATGTCCATATAACATGAGTTCTTTCAGCTATAATCGAAACCGAAACCAAAACTTATGAAGAATTCTTGGTAAAATTATTTATTACAAGAAATGGAAAGGCATAACAATTAAACGACAGATACTCGAAAGAAAAAAATGTGATACAGAAAATAAAACACGCTATCGTATTAATATATGGATTAAAATATTTTATATACCAAAAACAGTTTTTCATTAAACTATTTTAGTTAAAACAGTGTTGCAATAAAAATAATTTATGTAGAAAAAGGAACTGCCATTTAATATATATATATATATATTTAGATTTAATGTTTCTATAAAAATATTTTACGTACAAAACCAGTTTCGTTTCGCTGATAACGTATCGCTAGGTTCGAGGTTTCATAACGATATGGATCTTGGTTTTTGTTTACATGTAACATTGTAGCAGTAGCAATACTATTTCAGTTCAGGAAGACATCAACGTCTCTTTTTCCCTTTCGCTCTCTCTCTCTCTCTCTCTCTCTCTCTCTCTCTCTCAATAAACAAATGTACAAAAATATAAACAATGACAAAAACAAATAACTGCTCAATTTTTTTCTCGCCGACCGAGAGATTTGTTATCGGCTTTTTTATTACGGAATAACTTAAAATCAATTATTTCTTAACAACTTTTGAAAGATAAAACCCTAAATTTTATAGAATTAAAAACAAATATAGCGGTTAGAACACGATAATCGAATGCAATTTGGAGCGTTCGTAAATGTGTATTCCGAAATTAAATGTCTATTCCAGAATTAATCTCGACCAATCAAATTTACAAGAAAGCGTGACACACAAAAGAACACACACACACACACACACGCACACACACACACACACACACACACACTATCGTATTAATATATAGATGGTGTCGTTCATCAAATTCCATCTACGTGTGTTTACAATATAACGTCAGCTGATATTTAGGTTTGACGATGAATTCCCTGGAAATGTCACTTCTGATTAACGTTTAGTTTTAAAATATGCAAACAAAGAAATGATTTGCGGCGATTATAAACTGTACCTTTCCTTTTATCGTATATTGAACTCATTAAAAGAAGAAAAAATGGTGAGGTAAACTCGGGGTAAAACAGGCGATCTGTAGACGAATGCTTGCCACTAAGCTATATCTCCAGATTACAATATATCATTTTTTTTTATTAAGAAGAAATGATCTGCTGAGATTTTATTATCCTTTCTGACCGGTATAACGTAAAATATTACCCTGTAAAAATTGTTCCTTTTTTATCTATAAGAGAGAAGAGCTATTTTTAAGATCGGGTATTTTTCGATTTTCGAAATTTTCGATATTTATCGGATAAATTTTTGTACAAAACACTGCCAGACATATGAATTGACTTTGTGTGAAATTTGCAAAAGATACGCTCAGCCGTTTCGGAATCTATGAGGAAGGAACATAACACACAAAAAATTACTTTTATACCGAAATTACTCTCTTATTCACAGATGTAGTACCACACACACACACACACACACACACACACACACACACACACACACACACACACACAATATATATATATATATATATATATATATATATATATATATAAATGAATGGCTCCTTTTTATTTCGCACAAATAGATTGGAGAAGATTAAAGTTCCATTGTTAGACTGACTGAAACTGAAAGTTTTATATTTATTATAGATATTGACGGTATGAAACTCTAACACAGCAAACCTGTCATGGACGTACGTCATAAGCAGATATGAATCCACGCAGAAAAAAATTGAACTGCTCAACATTCACAACGTCTATTGAACGTTTACCAAGCCAATGCAGTTGATGTTAGCACAGTTAAGAGATAGCGACGACAAAGATGTGAGTTACAAAGCGCTCTGGACATATACAGCAAATGCATCAATAGATGATGCAAACGTGCAATTCCGAACGCTCCAACGAATGAGACCAATTCCACCTGTTGCACAACGTGATGAAAAATAAATTCTATTTATGCCAAGCAGGCGAGCAACCATATTCAATCATCCTTACAATGTTCAACGGAAAATAACTTGCATTTATAAATTAGACGTCTTGTATTTTTTCTTATTAAAGAGCCCAGCCAAATGGGAGGTACAAATAATTATTAAATAATAAATATTTAGTTATTATATACATAGTATATATTTCATCTTAGCGAACCCATCAGTGTAGAGATAACTGTCCAAACCAATTGCACCCCCATATATATATATATATATATATATATATATATATATATATATATATATATATATATATATATATATATATTACAGGAAGAAAGATATCCAAAAATTAAGAATAATTGCATTTCAACAGGGGCCGTTTATAGATAGATAGTGCTCAAAGAGAAAGAGCAAATTATAGTTTTTATTATTCTTTATGTAAATACAGTCATATCTTGCTATGATGTGTAGACCGTTTCGATTATAGTTGATCTCGTCAGGCATGAAAATTTTAAAATTAAAAAGGGTTCAAGACAATTTTCAATTTTAGAGGAGAGAAAATATACTTTGCCAAGACGACTGGCCTGAAGCAATATTAATTAACCTTGTTCCACGCCAGTCATGCCACAGTATATGTATATATATATATATATATATATATATATATATATATATATATATATATATATATATATATATTTTATAGCAAGATATGACTGTATTTACATAAAGAATAATAAAAACTATATATGAATATATATATATATAGTCATCCACATACAGTACTGTTTCGCTGTTTCACAGCTCATCAGTGCGGCTAGACAGGCAACTACCTCAAGCCAGGATTGAAACCCGACCGTTTGTACGGCAGTCAAGGCTCCTAACCATTACGCTATTGGCGGCTGCTTGAACGAGTAGTGAGTTTAACGATATTTTTAATATCGTCTGAAATACCTCCGCTCGATTTGTTTACACAAAGAGCGTCGCTTATATGCTAATGGTAATATATATATATATATATATATATATATATATATATATATATATATATATATATATATATATAATTACTTCCGCCCCTTTAAGACATATGTTTCTTAACTGTTTAGGCCTGTTTGTGAATGATTAGTCGGTCAGTTGGTCTATGTGTGAGATCGTGACCTACAGTTACTTGATCACTGTAGTTTGAAGTTAATAATGTTTATGCCTTTGTAAATGTTTAAATACACTTTAATATAGTTGCGGTCGGTGATGGTCGTGTTGTTATGTTCCTTGTAAAAGATGGCTTCCTTACAAGGTTCGAATCCCATGACCAGCTGCAATCGTAACTGTGGCGAAAATTGTGGGAACGCAGGCTTACCTCTTAAACGGCGCGCTTACCTCTTAAACGGCGCAGCGTCATGATGCTGAAAAGGGTTCAAGATGGCGCCTGCGGCGTTAACGCCGCAGGCGCCATCTTGAACCCTTTTCAGCATCATGACGCTGCGCCGTTTAAGAGGTAAGCATCATGACGTTTAAGAGGTAAGCATCATGACGTTTAAGAGGTAAGCATCATGACGCTGCGCCGTGTTATATATAACAATGCAGTCGCGCCGAATCTCGTGTGCTTTCAAGCAAATATGAAAATTTAGAGGACTCTGTCTTTTATAAAAACAGGCAACTGAAAGAGACGAGAGACATGTGAAAAAGAGTCTACAGAAAGGACTGACGGACGACGATGCTGCTGCAGTGAGCTGAAGTTTTGTGTGCTCTTTTTTTTTTCTTTGCAACGTCAGTAACTTTCTTCACTGCTGATACCAAAAAGACGAAACACTAGTGTCTGCGGGTATTAAAACTTATTATATGTATATATAATGCTCTTTTGTTTAAGGGAGGTGGTCTTTGATCAACGCTACTAAGCAGCCATAATTATAGTTTCAAACAGTTTTTCACGGTAAGCAAATGATTATCCATGAAAACTTAGGACTTTTGTGAATTCGAGAAAGTAAGTTGATTCGGTGATTGCTGGAGATGAAATGACTAACTGACAAAATAATTTTCCAACAAAGGACTTAAAATTTACAAACATTATATATATATATATATATATATACACCCCCCCCCCACATATATATATATATATATATATATATATATATATATATATATATATATATATATATATACTAGCTGCACCCGGCCACGCGTTGGTGTAGCTCAATTTGTTTAAATGAAACATAAAAATGAAAAAGACAAAATATATGTTTATGTTCTCAATATTTTTGGATACGTAATACTTTGAGGTGCCCCTTTTTCTGTGCAGATGTAGAGATTGTCTGATTTTCTGACTGTAGTATACGTAACATATGCTTGTCCATGTGAGAAGACATCATGATTTAGATGTAAGTCACACAAGTGTAAAAATTGTCCCTGAGCAGTGTTGATGGTTATTGCAAACGCCAAGCGAATTGTGAAGCGCAATATTTTAAATTAAAATGGTATATCTGTTTAAACCATACAATGTACGCTCTTCTTCTTGACGGTTGAAAGAAGGGAAAACATGAGGGTTAAATTTTCCTATAGACAGGTATGTGAACACGCACTGGAAAATCTCGAAAAGTAAAAAAAAATAGCCGATTTTCTTTTTGTATGTAAGTATAGTGTTTTATCAAAGACATACCGATAGAAAAATTGAAAGGAAAACGGTTTAAAAAATAAACCAACAAAGTAAGTGGGAGACCATTGATAATTCAGAATAAAGAAAGAAAGATGAAAAGAATGTAAAAATGTTGTAGGATAAGTTTTCAAAGAAACGAAATAGTTTGGTAAACTGTCGTTTTTATTTTATTTCAAGAAAATATAATATATTGCTTTCAAATATAATTAATGAGAATATGCGTAAACATTTTGGCGCTTTTCCTTTATTGTTGCTAATTCACAAATCGAAATATTGATTTTCAAGTGAAACCAATAGTATTTACTGAATTGCCATGTCACAGTAATGAAAATAGTCCAAACTTACGAAAAACGATGAGGGAGAAATTAATGATTAAATGAAATAGGTTTCGAAGAAATTAGATTTTTTAGCCATTTCTCTTGTGTTAACATCACATGTCAAGTGACCAAACAAACATAGCTGCAATCATTTTTTCGTGTATTCATTGAAGATCGAAATAATTGTGACACGACAATTAGCTATATTACATTGGTTATTGTTGTGATTGACAGTTATCATATATGTTTTTTTTAATTAAATATCAACTTTTTAGCTGGCCGATTTCACTACAATAATGCAAAAACGCCCCTTTTTATCGGCAAACCTGTACAATGAAAAACCTCATGTATTTTTTGGTACTCTTGCATAACTTGACCCAGATCCTCGGGATGTTTCGTCGATTATGATTCGAGCTTGACCGACAGTCACCGGAGAAGCCGAGCAAAGTAACAGATGCAGGCGAATTTTAAAAGAAACAAACTAGAAAAAAATAGAAATACCATTAATATAAAAGAACAAAAACCTACTACAAATTTATTGAATATATATATTTTTTTCAGAAAAGTCGCATTTTATATTGTTTAGTTACTTTTATTTTTTTTTGCAATTATTTTATAAAAATTGATTTTTTTACCTTAAATTGTTAGGTGAAAGGTTTTTCCACGAAAACTTATATTTTTTATAGAAAATTGTCATAAACGTTTCTCTTTACAAATAGATGAATGCTTTTTATGAAAACTGTAAATTGTTAGGTGAAAGTACAGATTTTTTTTTATTTATGTGCAAATTATTTTTTGTGCAAACTAACAAATTTAACCAAAATGCAAAAACGTCCATAATTAAATATTCTAATGGGTGCTCAGATTCTAATACAAAGTCCTAGTAAATCTATTCCCCTTATTGGAAACACGAAATTAAATTATTGCCCGTATCGTTGAGAGAGATTCTTTCCGATTTTTTAGGGGGACTTGGCGAAATCCCCCCTTAAATTCCACAATTTTCCCCCTTTTTTTTTAACATTTTTTCCTGTTATTACAGACTTAAGTTACAGGTCATAAAAAATATGAAAGAACATCTTTTAGTTCAGTATTCAATAAATTTCGTAAAATTAACCTCCACGTGAAAAGTTATACAAAATCCTTTTTCAATTTTTTTTTATAGTCTAAAACTTAAGTATGTAATCGATGATATTAACAGGAAAAAGGTTGTTAAAAAAAAAATGAAAATTGTAGAATTTAGCAGGGGGGGCAATCTCGCTAACGTCCGCCTTTTTTTTTCGTTCCGTTTTGATCGTTTTTATTTTTATTGTACCCCTAAAAAACGAATTTGATCGAAAGAATAATATTCAACATCGTACTTTATTTTTATTTATAAAAATAAAATTGTATTAACAAAAATGAAATAATTTAATTTTAAATGAAAAAAATCAATTTGGTAAATCTTTTTAGTATTTTTTTTTTTTTTACATAAGTCCAACTGTTCACATTGGATGTGTCGACATTTTCGATGAATATTTGACAGGAAAGCGACCACATGTGGTTAATTTAAATTAAATTTTAATCACATTATTACATTTTCAATAATTACGTGATTTAAAATTTACCCATAT
Source organism: Euprymna scolopes (assembly GCF_053919585.1). NCBI lineage: Eukaryota > Metazoa > Mollusca > Cephalopoda > Sepiida > Sepiolidae > Euprymna > Euprymna scolopes. The sequence goes on along the minus strand of NC_136514.1, from coordinate 56,393,757 downwards.
TGTAAGCAAATTATGAAGCGAGACGAAAAGTTAATTTTAGTGATGTCACGTGACGGTGGGCGGTGATGTGATTTTTCTCCCAAATAAAAAATGGCCAGATCATAACAAATAAAACCACTTAATTTATTAAATAAAAATGAAGTATAATGTTATAATTAAAAAGAAATATATAAAAGCACGCATGAGTAAACTGAAAATATTATAGCAAAATGTCGAAGCAATCGGTTCGGTGGTTTTTAGTTGTTCAAAAAGTAACAAACCAGACGTTTCATTTATATATATATATACAAAGAGGAAGGGAGGGAGAGAGAGAGAGAGAAACGGAGGAGAGAGAGAGAGAGAGGGAGAGGAGGGGTGAAACAGAGAGTACAAGTAATAAGAAATAATGTGATAAGTAAGGGTAAGTAATAGACATGAATATAGAAAGAATCTGAGTTCGTGGAAGAATGAAGAGAGGAAAGGAAAGGAGGAGAAAAATAGAGTACTTAGAAAATAGAAAGCATAAAATAGAAGGAATGGGACAGCATTAAATGGAGGATAGAGTTGGAAAAGTAACAAAATATATGTATATATGTGAAAAATGGAAAAGAAGTAGAATTAAGGACGCATAGATAAAAAGTGTGAGAAAATAATAGTTTGGAACGCGAAAAAGAAGAAGACGAAGAAGAAGAGGAGGAGGTAATCAACTGTGGATGGCAGTCAGAATTAACGAGTGAGAGAAAATGCGCGAGATTTCACGAGAAATCGCGAGAATCACATTAATGCACTACGCTGTTTATGTATACGAATTCATTTTCGGATGACTTTAGGCAAGTTTCCAAATTTAGTTTTATCATTTTTATTCTGTTGTTGTTGTTTTTTTTTTATCTTACATTAACGAATCAGGAATAACGTTTTAAAAACGATATGCTTCCAGGAACTACGTCCAAATTCATGTGATTTAATTATTGATTATATATATATATATATATATATATATATATATATATATATATATATATATATATATATATATAAGTGAAATTGCCTCTGTGTGTGTGTGTGTGTGTGTGTACATTTTCCTACCAAACTACACTGTCACTTTTCGCGATTTGACATAAGGGGTATTGAGATTTGGGAAAATCTTTTTAATCGGTTTTCGGCTAGAAATTTGGCTGTTAAGAGGTCAAAGTTCAACGATTTGACATTTGAAAACTCTACCAAACTCCTCCGCCAATTTTTGGTCTAAACACTTGCAATTTTAGATGTAGATTACTTGAACATGGATCAAACTTTTTAATTTGATTTGAGCCAAAAACAATAAATGCTAAGGGGTCATAATTGGAGTCAAAGTTAAAATAATGACTTTTGCGGTCTCTACCAAATTACTCGGCCAATTTTTGGTCCAAACACTTGAAAGTTTACATAAATTGCATCCAAGCTCGGTTTTTGGCCAAAAATTTGGCTGCCAAGAAGTCAAAGTTTAAATGATCTTACCTTTGCGGTCTCTAGAAAACTATTAAGCCAATTTTAGGTCTAAAACAGTAGCGTAGCAAGAGTGGGGGCTGGCAGCACGTGCCAGAGGGCGGCATTTTCAGAGGGTAAAAAATAAATAAAAATAAATGAAAGCTAACAAAAATCTGAAATTTTATCCCGAAAAGATTGTAAAACATCAGGGATTTTATAGATATCTGAATCAGAAAAACGTGTCCCTATTTTATACGCGGCACACGTCAGGGGCAGTATTTTCATAGGTTAAAAATAGAAAAAATAAATCTGAAATTTTATACCGAAAAGGTTGTAAAAAATAGGAACTTTTGGAGGTATCGGAATCGGAAAAATGTGTCTCTAATTAACGATTCCAAAACCGGTTGTTTTAAATTTTTAATTTAATTTTTCATTAATTTGGCACTAATGATAAATATTTATTGTTTTTAAATTACCACTAAAACTAAAATGATAATAACATCAAAATACGATGTAAATTTATTTTATTAGAAAAAAAGTTTTTAAAAAAGTTGTATAAATTCTCTAGGAAAAAAAAGCAGTTGATTTACATGTTTCAAAAAATATTGAAAAATTGAATAAAACATTTTTCTCAAGAAAAATTCTTTCAAACATCACTGATAATTTAATGATAAAACAGAAAATTAGCAACAAAATATTACGTCATTTTGGAATTTTAGAAAGACTGTAAACAGATTTTATGATCGTCATATTAGGAAAATAATTTTTAAATGGGAACTAAGCGCTGCACCTAAAATACTATTTAAGTGGCTTTCTATTCGATAGTTTAAATATTGCCGAGTTTCTGTCAAGTTTCGAACAATCACGGAGTAATTGATTTTTTTCAAATTATTAACAAAATTTTATAATCACTGACGTATTTATGATTAAACTAAAAGTTATTATTATGAATTAATTCTGGTTATAGGATTTTAATTTTTTACTTATTTTTATTTAATATAATAATTGTAAAAGATAATACAAGAAAAATCTCCTTAAAACGTTTACCTAACTTAGAAAAAAAAAACCGACTTACTTGCTTTCAAACAAGAATAAATATTTAAAAATATATAAATGTCTGTGAGAGGCACTTGAATCATATTTAAAACTATATCGTCTTTAAGAATGGTCTTACACTCTATTTTCAATTGACATTTATTCCGTAGATGTTTAATTTTCATACCTTGCTAAAATTAGTTCGATGGTGTCTAATTTTCTAAAATTTTATTAAATTAAAATAAAAATATGAAAAAAGTGATTTTTAATGATTTTGATTCAATTTGGGATTTTACCTGTTTTTGTTTTAATTAGCTGGTGGGTTTTGTCCGGTGTCCTTTTGTCCGATCCCCTATGTGTATATATGTATATATGCGTACTTATATATATATATATATATATATATATATATATATATATATATATATATATATATGTGTGTGTGTGTGTGTGTGTGTGTGTGTATAGATGTGTATATACTAGTGAGGGGACGATTCCAAATTTTTTCCCGATTCCGATTCAATTACCGGTTTTGTCTTAAATTCCCGATCCCGATTCTTTTTAAATTTCTAAATATTTAATTAGTAATTTGCTTTTGTCTTTTTTTTCAAATTACTCTAAAACCTTTTCATGTCTGCATATATTTTCACAAACAAAAATGCATTAGTGTGTGTGTGGTGTGGGAGGGACATATATTAAATATACAGGGGCGGGGGTTCTAAATATTTTTCTCGAATGTTTTCCTTGTAATTGATTGAAAATAACGAAACAATTAAAGATGCATTTCTCTTTTAAAACAAAGCCGATTTGCATTTGTCATTAGTTGGCAAAATGCTATTTGAATATTTCATAAACAATTGAACATAACTAACGATTATTACGCAAAATAAAACGGCACAGGAACAGAATAGTTAACAAAGTCCCTTCTCCATTTTAAGCATGAGTTTCTAAATTACATAGTTACTATATAGAAAACAATTCTTAACTTAAGAACGGATGTGAATGTATTCTTAACTATTCTATACGTTCTCTCTAGCAAAGAATGTTCATATGTGACCCTAATCATAAATATTTGCCCAGTTATTGCTACTGACAATGTCATAGATATGTAGCAGATTAATTTGTTTTAATGCGAAAATAAATAAATAAATAAATAAACGAAACAAAAAAACAAGATACAGATAATTATAATAGAAATACTTTTTACTAATATTGTGAGAATTTTAGACTAACACCCTTGGCTAAAAATGATATTTTCTTTTGTTTTATTCGACTTTCATTTTGTTTTATGTGATTGCCTATGGACACCTTGAAAATCTTGCTGGCAAAAAAGCACACACAATTATTTTAAAATTTAAACTTTCGTATATTAATTTAACCTAAAATAATGAATAATCATCATTTCCATTTCTGGCAAAGAAAATCGCTACTTCTTATCTGTCACCAGAAATTCAAAATGAATTTGTGAGCATTTTGCCAAAGCAGGCGATAAAGAAAATCATCGATCAGATCAAGCAAAGCAAATGTTTTTGCATAATTTTTGATAGCACTCCTGATGTATCTCACAAAATACCAAATAAGTGAGGTGTTGCGCTACGTAAAAATTGACGAAAATAAAGTGACAGTGGAGGAGTTGTTTCTCCGTTTCATTGAGACAAATGTAAAAGCGCAGAGGACATTTCTAAAATGATTTTGAGAAAACTGGAGAACGATTGGCGACTGTGTTGGCTAGGTATTTTACAATGTTGCTATTATGGCAGAGTGGTCAGAAACGAATCTCCGAAATCAACCCAAAAGCTCTATTTGTGCCATACACTAACCATTCATTAAATCTAGCTTGTGTACATGCCGCTTCTGTAGTGGTTTACTCTGTTACATTTTATGACATAATGGACAGGTTATTCTCGTTCTTTTCTGCATCTACACATCGCTGGGACGACTTGATTCAGTTGACTGGTCTAAATATCAAGCGGACTGTGGAAACTAGATGGTGTAGTCGAGCAGATGCTGTAAATGTTGTGGTAAAAATTATTGGAAATTGTCATTGCCCTGGAACAGCTCAAAGAAGAAGAAGGAAAAATGCAACCATAAGATCAGATGCATCTTTAATTCTCAACTCGGTATTGTCGTTTCCGTTTCTTTTATTCATGAGGTTTTGGAAAACTATTCTCCTAGAAATCAATGATGCCCAGAAGTATCTTAAAGAAAAGGAGCTGGATCTGCAACAAAGTTCTGTTAGGCTGACGGCGTTCAGAGATTGCCTTCTTCAGAATAGAGAAAAGATGGTGGACACTGCAATAGACGAGTAAAAATAACTCTGCTTTGAAATGGGGATAAGCATGGAGCATCATATCCGCAAAAAGAAACGAATGGGTTGTGAACGATTGACTGATGCAGCATTGGGTGTTGAGTTGAGACGGGAAATGCTATCTGTCAAGTTCACAATCTTGCAAGTAAATACGCTTTTCTTACACAGTCAACTCTGCTTGATAATTATGATTGTCAGCTTGGTGAAGTTTAAGATATAGAAAAAGATAAATCCTTTCCGAAAGGAAGAGATTACAGTATTTTGTGAAAGCTTCAGGAAAAGACAAAATCAATGGACTTCTTGAACTTTTGAACTTTGTACAGAGATACCACCTTGGATATTCCGTCGCTCATATTGTGATCTTGCTGCGCATGTTCCTTACCTGAGATATTAGCGCTGCCAGCTGTGAGCGCTCTTTCTCGAAACTGAAGCTTATAAAAACTACCTTCGATCAAAAATGAGCCACACAAGGCTTATAGACTTGGCAATTCTCTCCATAGAGAGGGAACTTGTCGATAGAGTGAACTTTGATAGAGTTATTGATAACTTTGCCGAAACAAAAAAAACGCGAAAAGTATGTTTGTAAATTTTCAACCGACCTGATGCCTTGCGATAGTTCTTCTACAAAAATAAATTTATAGCTATATTTTCAATTCATAAATAAATTTATTCAAAAAAGATTTAAAACTATTTTTAAAAACGATTAAAACATTATTAACAACAACAACAACAACAACAACAACAACAAATTTCTTTAATTTCGCGTTTAAACCGAGCGATTAACACACAGATTTCAAAAAGCTCGGATACAAAACGTTTTTTAATCTTCTGGAGGCTCGATCTCTTAATAATAATGACGAAAAAGAAAAGGAAACTACATCGGACTATCCTCTCCTTGATACAGCCATGTTTTTTTTTGTGAAAATTCGGAAATAACAACAATAAAAAAGTAAATAAAAATGATTTTATCATTTCTTAACCTTTTCATGTTTTCAAATGTTCTCGTTTAAATTTATAAATTCCAATTCCAAATATTTTCATTTAAACGATCACACATATATGTATGTATATATATGTATATATATATGCATATATGTATGCACACACATATATATATATCTATATATAAACTAACAAAAAAAACAACAATAAAAACACTAACCTAGTTTTAAAACAGATCCTTTGTCCGATAAAATGCATGCCCATTGGCTGATAGGAAGGGGCGCGGTGGATACTAGAAAGCTGATTGGCCGATTAAATCCCCAATAGAAAAGGACCATATAAAAACGATAAACAACCACAGAATTCGCGCATAAGCCTGAGGAATCCTAGAGTGGATGAAACGCCGAATATTCAGTGTAGCTTAATCGCCATATATATTTTATAAATTACTAACTAGTTCTACCTACGTATTGAGCACTTTTGAAGTAAATACTTAAAGTTTACGCATAAATATATACTTTCGTATATTAATTTTATGTGAGTAAATATATATATATATATATATATATATATATATATATATATATATATATATATATATGTGTGTGTTAAGGATCTTTTTATGCCAAATATTCAACCAATTTCATTCCTTGGATTTTATTATTTCATTATTACTAGTTTACGATATCTGGATTCATAGAAGTCATTTTCCATATTCCTTTAAACTTTTCAAACATTAAACATTACAATTTTCAAAGTTTTCAACTTGTATGCTAACTAGAAACTTTATAGCAATTCTATACTTTTACTTTATTAGTTATTGTATAGCAATTTTATAGTTGTAATATTTCCCATCAGTTTCTATGGATTTATGGGTTTTCGTATTTTACAAAGTAAAAACTACTCGAAGTCTCAAACTAACTCAATAAATGAGATGAATAAAGCGTAAGGCTTGGCCATCACGTCGACATTTTATCAGTGCAACAACGCTTCTCATTTTACTCAAAATTTCATACATCTACATTTTTCTTAGTCTGTCTGTTCTACTTTTGCTCGGAAAGTACTGCGCCGACCTTTGTTATGATAAGAGTTAACGAACTATGTACTATGGTATTTGTTTTATACACAGTTAGAAATAAATACGGATTAATATGGATCAATATTGATTATTATTTAATGCAAAAAATAAGTACAAATTTAAGCATATTGAACAACCAATTTAGTATAAAGAAAGTCAGCGGGGTTTAATTGTTTTCCCATTTTTAATATATATATATATATATATATATATATATATATATATATATATATATATATGCATAATTTATTAATTCATGTATTTAATTCACATTCATAAGTTTTATTTATTTACTATGAAGTAAGTCTTACACGTGTTTCTTTGAATACAGAAAACAACTCCTCAGATACAAATGCCTGTTCCCCCCCACACACACACTGTTTATGATGTAATTGCCAAACCAAGCTAAATTAAAAATAATCGATAGTTGCCAAATCGGCAATTAAATAAAACGAAGTTGTCAATTTAAGGTTCGTTGCCTATAAAAATCACAAAGCGCAAGAAACCCTATAATATATATATATATATGTACATATATATATATATATATATATATATATATATATATATAAACCAAAGAAACCTTATATATATATATATATATATATATATATATATATATATATATATATATATATATATATAGTTTTTGAAGTTTTTAACTTTTAAAAAATGTTTTTATCTTTCGTTGGAAAACCATCTAGTCAGTAAGTCATTTAGTCGCCTGCATTCACTGCATCAACTCTCTCTCGAATTTACTATAGCACTAATAATTTATTTTTTAAGGGATCATCAGTTGCTTACCATGAAACACTGTTTCGGGGATTTAAAAACAAAACAGCATATTGTATCATGCCTCCCCAACAATGTTGATCAAACACCACCTCCCTTAATCTTAGGAAGAAGACATGTTACAAATATTTAATCTAATTTCCTATTCTTAATGGCATTATCTAACCTTTTCATGCTATAAAAATGAATTTCTTACTCGTGTGATTTACCAGTTTCCAAATTTTAAATGGCTATATTTTTTAATTTACCAGTCTTGTATTTATAAGATTAGGATTAATCCATTTAAATACTTATCACCCCAACTAAGATTAGTATTTTGTATAATTACATTAATATGTATTTAAAATTAAATATATAAAGGTTAAAAATATTTATGCATATATACATTATTCTATGTAATTATAAATGCATTTTATGCATTACTAATATAGTTTTGAATTTTCTTTATTAATATATCTGGTTAATCTTAAACGATTCAAATAATAAATTCCACAGTCAAACAACGTCGCAGCCCACAAGACCATGACAGTCAAAGAACCGGAAGTCTAAGAATCGAGTTTCGCCCTCATTTGGGCTCATCAGTTAGACAAATCCGAACTCAGGATTCGAAACCCGAGCCTCTTGCATGCAAGGCAAGCACTCTACCAACTGAGCAAACGCCATGCACTCAAGAATTTCTATTAACCAACACGAACCAAGCAAACCGCGCCGAAACCCGACTGTAAAATGAACGCGTTTTGCTTGATCTGTGTTGGTTAATAGAAATTCTTGCGTGCAGGGCGTTTGCTCAGTTGGTAGAGTGCTTGCCTTGGATGCAAGAGGCTCGGGTTTCGAATCCTGAGTTCGGATTTGTCTAACTGATGAGCCCAAATGAGGGCGAAACTCGAGTCTTGGACTTCCGGTTCTTTGACTCTCATGGCTCTTGTGGGCTGCGACGTTGTTTGGCTGTGGAATTTATTATATACAATCTCTCACATTCTGAAAATCATATATATATGTATATATATACCGAACTATTGCCCCAACCCCTGAACCTACATGTTCATCAAGAAACAGGGGTAGAGTTGCAGTGCCGTATTGTAATCACACAGTCATTAGTGTTACCGTTAGTATTCCGTCGAATAAACTGGCGCCTGTTAACATAACGCCTGCTATAGATTTTAAATTAAAATTCATTCCTAAACAATATTACTGCCGAAGAATATTTAAAAAGAAGAAAAAAAAAAGAAACCAATTCTTTTGTTTTGGTAGAGTTCAAATAAAGAAACTCAAGTTTTAACTATTAAGTCTGAAATCGATGTGTTAGGGTGGTTGGCGTTTATGTTGAAAAGAAGGAACTTTGAATAAAAGGAACTTTCATGAGGTTGTTTTGAAAATTTTAGAAAACCCCATCAGGTCGTTCCAAAAGTAATGTTTCCTAATGTTTTACCCTAAAAGTTGAAGAGCTACGAAACCGGAAGGAATACAATTAAAACAAGCGAATTTTTTTCTCTATACTCATTACCATTTTCAAAGCACTTTTGCCAGCGATAAACGAGAACCTTGATGCCTCGGGCGTAAAAGTCAGCACTTCTCGAGGCGGTCTATTTTTATACAGCTGCGATTACGACATTGTTATCAGGGAAATTATGTCTGTGTAATTCGTTCTTCAGAGGTCTAAAAAGTGGAAGTCTAGCGGTGCCATGTCGTACTATACAATGGCTGAGACACCACCGTCCAATCGAACTTTGTCACATATATTGTGCTATTCAAACTTTTGTGTGGTCTGACGTTGTTGTATTGCAATCTGGGCCTTAAGCTTTGTCAACGTTTCAGAGTTGAAATTCAACTCTGGTTCCAAGGAATCCAGGAGGATGACACTCTTTCTGTCCCAATAGACGGGGCAAATTTTACTTGCAAATGTCTGTGCCAAGAACTTCATCTTTGCTAAGGAGCGTGATGACATTCTATAGAATGCCGTTTGGACTCTGCTTCGTAGTGGTGACTCCACGTCTCGTCACCAGTAAGTATGTTGTCCAAAAGTCCGTCACTTATAACTTCATACTGGTTTTACAAGTTCTGACAGACATCCCGTCGGTGATCCTTTTGGTCCTGCATGTGCATTCATGGAACCCACCTAGCACACATTTTACTGTGTTCTTGGGATGACAACTTTGTTTCCTGCGCACTGACACCCACATTCAACTCGACACGCATTTTATTCACCGTTATCCGCCGATCAATGCGGGTGAGTTGATCGAAGCAGGCAATGTTTTTTTGAATGATGGCTGTGTATCGGCGTCCGGCGCGCGCATTGTCTTTCACACCTCTGTTACCACTCTGAAATCGACGAATCCATCTCTTAACTGTGTTGACATAAATTTGTAATTTGTAATTGAATTCTTAATATCGCACGTATTGAGGATCGAACCTTCAACCTCAAGAATATTGTTGTTTAGAATTAATTATCACTTAGTGCTTTTATCCGTTGCGCCACGGATTCTTGTGGAGTACCTTAAGAAGGTTGAAGATTAAATAGGTGGAAACGTTTGTAGAAAAACAATAATACAAATTATCAATCTATCATCTAGAAAATTCGAAACATGACATAAACGTGTTACTCAGATGAGCTCGTAGCCGTGCCCCTCTCGTGCGTAACATTCCGTGTCGTAATCGAATTGTTGGCTCCTTCAGTCAGTGTCTCTTATTTCAGCCTAAATGGATTGCAACCGACAATCGATTTGGGCTGATGGCAAATATATCTGTCCGGAAAATGGGCCATTAGTTTTTCTCAGATTTCACGCAGAAGACAGCATCGTTGTATCTTTTTTTCGGCTATCTTATTTATTCATTCATTTATTGAGATGCGTCAACAAAGAATCACTATAAAATACAAAGTCTATCAGTCGGTCGGTAGATAGGACCTTTTTTTTTTTTTGACACATCAACCCTTTTCAGGCTATTTAATGCTAAATCTAGCCATTTTAGGTAATTTAATGCCAAATTTAGTCATTTTGCTAAGTTTTTATTTTTACTCTTGTTCATCCCCCCCAAGACTTATTGTCAATTGGACGTAAAGGTCTACAATTTGGGACCATGTTTACAGGGGGACTATGTAAGGAGATGTTGGTTTACATTACATTTAAATTTGTCAATACCGCCAGGGAAGCAGTAAGCAAGGGGGGAAGTTTAAAGTTTAGCAGGGGGAAAATTTATAAGAATAGAAAGCTTTCAGGCATCTAAGGACCTCTATAGTGAAGGGGTGAGATTTTGTTGTTAATCAGATTTGTCGGGGTTTTGTACATCAAGGGGGTACAAAATGTTCATATAAAATATGAGTGTGGTTATGGCATGAATGTCGAACATGACCCCATTCTCCTCAATGGTTTACCTCTGCTTGTACAGCTGCTATTGCTCAAAGGCAGCTTGCGTTCCGCAGATTCAACCGACATAAGTCCAGTTCAAACAGATAGAAGTATATAGAAGCTAGAAATAATTGTAATAGCGACAGCTAAGACAGATTACACTGAAACCACCAGGAAACGCATTGAAGCACAGAAATTAGGAACCCGTGATTTTTGGAAAATCTGCAACAGTGTAGTAAATCATGGGCAGTCAACGATTCCCCCACTATCAAAGAATCATGAAGTTGCTTGCACGGCAACCGACAAGGCAAATCTGCTTGCCAGTCGGTTTGCCTCAAACTCCGCACTGGACCCAGCACACCACTCCCTCCCCGACTTTCCTTTGCGGACAGACGCGACACTAGACGATTTGAAAATCACCCCTTCTCAGGTGCATGGTATCATAAAAAAAACTAGACACATCAAAAGCATGTGATCGGTCCTAGACTGTCATCTAAGCTTCAGCCGCTGTCTCATCGACGAAATGTTGCATCCCTCTGCATGTTCTACCAATACTTTAATGGTAAATGCTCTGACGAACTGCAAGCACTTGTACCTCCTCGACGTGACTACCCCCGACAGATCCGACAAGCAGCTAACTCTCATCCCTTTACAGTAGAGATCCCTAGGGGTAAGAAAGTCTTTTACTCCAATAGTTTCTTCCCCAGAACTCGTTTTCGAGTCTTTGGAACTCCCTTCCGGGATACTACTTTCCCAACTGTACTGATATGCAGAATTCAAGTGTGAAGTGAACAAATATCTCTCTGCTCATCTCCCTTCATAATGCCCCCGCAAATAGTTCCCGATAGTAGCCCCCTACTTCAAAGTGATACTTTCCTTGTTTGGTGTGAAGATTGAAAAAAAAAACAAAAAAAAACTACGATAATAAAAAAAAAGGAAAATGTGACATTATTTAACAGCATTCTTTTTTTTTTATGATTGCATTTTCACCCCAAACAAAGCACAGTGCCACTTTGATGTAGTGGTTCTTATCTGGGACATAATTGGCAGGGACACTATGTAGGGAGTTGAACAGCAAGATGTCTGTTTATATTACACTTGAACTTCTGCATGTCAGTACAGTCCGGGAAGCAGGAACCCGGAAGGGAATTCCAAAGTCTAGCAGTCCTAGGCAAGAAACTATTAGAGTAGAAGACTTTCTTACATCCGAAGATTTCTATTGTATAGGGGTGGAATTTTGCTGCTTGTCGGGTTTGTCAAGGGTATTTACGTCGAGGAAGGACAAGGGCTTGTAGTTCTTCGGAGCACCTACCATTAAAATACTTGTAAAACAGGCGGGGGGATGCAACATTTTCTTCGATGGTACAGCGGTTGAAACCTAGCTAATAGTGCGGAGCTTCTTTTGGACCCAGTCTGAGAGAGGGAGAGGGAGGGAGAGAAAAAGAGAGAGAGAGAGAGAAAGAGAGAGAGAGAGAAAGAGAGAGAGAGAATGTGGAAAGAATTTAAAGTGTAATTCTTATAGTTTCACCATTGTTGAGATCAACTTGTGACGAAGTGCATTTTCTGTGGTCAAAGATCACCATTTCTTAATTTTCATATATATTTTTTTAAACTGGTTTCTTATTTCAAACGAACCCATGTAATATTCGCTATTAATTGCTTTTCCTTTTTCAAAGTAAAAAAAAAATTACGCTTTCCAAAAAACTTTGCTTTTCGCATGGGATGGCTTCCATCTTATATGAACTCAGCTAATTACTGATTCGACTCAAGAATGAGCCGATGAATCCACTTTTCATCAATTGTCACATATTGATACAAAACATGTTTGGTTTCATTGGTACAATTGCAAACAGAGCCCTGAATCGTTGACGTGCTGTGGGTTTTGTTCAACTGTGAGCAAACGTGACTACCACTTCGAACAAAGACCTCTTACTGAGAAATGTTCACGCAAAATTATGAATATATCTCTTGATATTTTAAAAACTGTATCTCACATAACTTCAATTTGCCGTCGATCAAACCGGAGTTTGAATTTTTCTTCTGTTTTCCGGGACAACTGCCGAATATGGGCGATATCAACATTCATCATTATTTGTGTCTGTACGATAACGTTTAATGTTAGTATATTATTCTTACACCGTTGTTTCCGTTTTTTCATACAACACTTTCCCCCAGAACGCAATGCTTTAGCAACAAAATGAAATTCACACTTTTCTAATGTTTTGAAAATTTACAACATTAGCTTTACTTCAATGTAATGTGACAACTAATAATCAGATGGGTTCAAGTACTTGTCATTTGACTTACACTTTATAAAAATCTTATGGCTTTTTATTAGTGGCGCCATCTATATGTAAGGCCCCCTACTTATTTAGAAGTGCGTTAGAATATACCATTTATTTTCTCCTGGAGTGAAAAAAATTTTTTAGCAGAAACAAATTTCGATGTATCGATTTGTTGGGAAGTTGTGTTTCTTCTTCAGTTACGATAATTTTGAAAATATCGTATTCGGAGTCAACAATGTTGAAAATACATAGTATATATATATATATATATATATATATATATATATATATATATATATATATATATATATATAATACATAATATATACGTAATATACATAATATATATATAAATATAATACATAATATATACATAATATATATAATATATATATATATATATGTATATATATATATATATATATATATATATATATATATATATATCCCATAACCACTCTAACACTCCAGTACTTGTCAAATCACCGAAGTTAAGCAACGTTGAGCGTGGTTAGTACAAGATGGGCGACTATTTGGGTTATTCTAGGTGCTGTATATGCTCTCCGCTTATCTCGGCATTGTTCACAGTCGCCCTGAACTTCCACTTGTCACTTGGATTTAGAAACACCGACTCAATAAAAGAAAGAAAAGTGCAGAGAGACTGCCAGTTAGCAAGAAAGAGAAAGGAAAAAGGTAAAAGAACGCTAGAGAGAGAGAGAGAGAGAGAGAGAGAGAGAGAGAGAGAGAGAGAGAGAGAGAGAGAGAGAGAAATGAAAATACATGTAAAAAAAGCAAGTGAGAGAAAGAGAAGATAAGAGAGAGAGAGAGAGAGAGAGAGAGAGAGAGAGGAGGCGGAGAGAAAAAAAGAAGTAGAAAACATGATCACAATCAATCACAAAAATTACATAGGATTTACAGTTATTAGTAAAAGTGACGCTCATTTTATGCATATGGTTTTTGTTGTAGAAAGAAAGTTCAATGAGAAATGTTAGAAGTTTTTAAATGAAGTTTGGGTTTACAATTTTTATTATCTACATAGTCTTATATGAATAATTTATTATCTAAATAGTCTTATATGAATAATAGTTAGTTAATAAAATATGTTAAAAAAACACTTTGAAAAAGAGTTAAAAATGTGTTTAATTTTAAAAAGGCTAGTCCTTAATCCGCGGAGTTTCGGAGAAATACTTTCCTCCTCATCAGAGGGTAGGATTTAGCAAAATGCTGGATCGGATTTTGCTTGAAAAAGTATTTAATGAAACTACAAGTAAGTCACAGATCTTACTTGATAACAAAAAGTGAAGCAGAGGGAATAGGGTGAAGAAAAGAGTGATTTCACGTGAAGTCTGGTGAAGGGTAATGTATTCAACGATGGTAAAATTCAAAAATGCAGAATCCAAGAAAATCGGTTAAATTTCCATTTGCACAAGTAAAATCCAATATATATATATATATATATATATATATATATATATATATATATATATATATATATATATATATATATATATAAGGTATTTACAGCTTCTCTTCAAATTTCTGGTTTTAATCATGTCAAAACGCACTTCATTTCCTTTTGATGGATTGATTGTTATTTGTTCTGACGAGTTAAGGGCAAACCAGATTCACTAATTGTTATAATAATTAAGTAATTGATTTTGCGCTACGAAACAGATACTGTCAAAAATTATAAATGTAAACTGAATTAAAGGAATAAATTATAAGATGGTCAACATCACGAACCTATGATTAAAGACTTTTGTCATTTATTCCTATATATATATATATATATATATATATATATATATATATATATATATATATATATATATATGTGTATATATATATATATATATATATATATATATATATATATATATATATATATATATATATTAGCGAACCCACCGGCGTTTCCCGATCGTAAAATACACATAGATTTTTATATTTTAATTAATGCAAAATTATCATTTATTATAAACAGAAATATCGTAGATATTAAACGTAACGTTAAGTTCCTTTAATAAAATGAAGTAAAAAAAATCGAAAGAAACTGATACATCTTCATGCGAGTATTCTATTTTTTCCTTATAAATAATAAAAAAAGAAAGAAATAATACTCGATGTAAACCAAAACCTAAAGACAGTGAGTAAATCATGATAACTATTAAACCTGCGCGTTTTCAAACCTACTTATTTTTAACATAAGTAAGCTGTAATATGAACTATTCACGCATGCGCGTTTGTGAAGCAGTTAGCAAACAGATAAAAATTCGATTACTCTCACATATCAATTTTACAATTTTGACCCTTTAGCAGCCCTTTTTCCGAATAAAAATTGATTAAAACGTGTTCCACATATCTGAATATCCTATATACTAAATAATGTCTGTAGATCAAAAATTCGTTGAGTTTATAGGCTGAAAAGTGTCATCACATGCACACACACACACGCGAATTCTTACTTTGATAGAGATACTAGCAGACTTGCCGATATTGCCTGGTCGTAAAATACGCTTAAATATGATATTTTTAATAATGCAAATTTCGTATTTATTATTATATTGAACCCAATATATAGTAATGATTTAAAAGTTAAAAAAAAAATGACTCGTGCGCCACCACCGAGAATCGAAACCAAAAAGGTTAGCTGGCGATTTACTTTTTCCTTTGACGTTAATGCCTGAGCTATGAAGACGTGTTTGCTGCAAGATTAAAAATTTATATATACATATATATATACATATATATATATATATATATATATATATATATATATATATATAAATAAGAATTACAGTTAAGTTTACAAAAAGTTAAGATAACAAAAAGTGAAGCAGAGGGGAAAAAAGTTAAATTTCCATCGCTCAGTAAAATCCAAGGGAACCCCGTGATTGAAAGATGATCCAAAGTAATCCAAAAGGCAGAAATCCGTGGAATAATTCACAAATAGGTTACGCGGTTCCTTTGGATTTTACTTGTTTGAATGGAAATTTAACTACCTTTCTTGGATTCTGCATCTTTGAATTTTACCGTCATTGGAAATTTTACCCTTCACCAGACTATCCATTAACGTGAAATCACTTTTTTTATTCACCCTATTCCCTCTACTTCACTTTTTGTTATCAAGTAAAATCTATTACTTACTTGTAGTTTCATTTAATACTTTTGCAAGCAAAATCCCATCCCGCATTTTGCTAAATCTCACCCTTTGCTGAGAAGGAAAGTATTGCTCCGAAACTCCGCGGATTTAGGACTATCCATTTATTTAGTGTTTCATTTTTAAAATTAAATATGTTTTTAACTCTTTTTCAAAGTGTTTTTTAACATGTTTTATTAAGTACTTGTTCTTATATATATATATATATATATATATATATATATATATATATATATATATATATATATATAACTTTGTATGTATGAATGTGTGTACGTAAGTTCATTTCGCATAGATTCCGAAACATATGAGCCTATCTTTTGCAAATTTTACACAAACGTATATTCTATATCTGGAAATCGTCTTAGATTTCCAACCACTTGGGAGAGATTGGAATGACACACATGCATAAATGGGTGCCTCACGAATGGAACGACTACCAAAATAAACGCCGTTATGAAGTGTCATCTTCCCTTCTTTTTTTTGCAACAAGAACATTCCGTTTTTATACCGCATTGTGACTTAAGATGAAAAGTGGGTTCTTTTCGATAACCGGCGACACTAAGTTCAATGGTTAGACGCTGACACCGATGAACCTCCACAACACTCCCCAAAGCGAGAGTTGCACCAAAAGAAGACAATGCTGACTGTTTGGTGATCTCCGACCGGTTTCATACATTACAGTTTTTTTAATGCAGGGAAAACCATTACGGCATAGAAATACTGTCAACAAATGGATGAAATGCATCAGAAACTTCGACAACATCACCCAGCATCAGTCAACAGAAAAGACCCTATTCTCCTCCGCGACAATACCCGACCGCACATTACTAAATCGACCCTGCAGAAGTTGAACGAATTGGGCTACGAAACTACCTCATCCGCCATACTCTCCAGACCTCTCACCTACCGACTACCCCTTTTTCAAGCATCTCCACAATTTTCTGCGTGAGAAATGCTTCAAAACTCTAAACGATATCAAAAGTGTCTTGAACGACTTCATCGCCACCAGAACGCAAGATTTTTACGTTACTGATATAATACACTTGTTTTGCGTTGACAAAAGTGTTTTGATTCTGATGGTTATTATTTCGATCAATAATTTTTTTGTTTGAGCCGAAATATGTCCATCTAAATTTAAAAGTTAAAAACCGTAAGAACTTTCTTATCAACTTGATAGAAAAGATAAAAAACTTCACTCTTGTTTCAGCTTTTAAGAAAATACCTTTACTTCTCATTCTCCCGCCACGCGTGACTGTAATGCCACTTAAAAAAGCTACATGTGGTCAAACAGTAATTTAGCATTATTTCAAAAAGTGGGGGAAGAGGGAAAGTTTTTACACCAGTATTCCTGGGATCCCTCAGGACCAGGCACTTTCTAAATTGAAAGCTTTTAACCTTCATCTTCAGCATCTTAACGGCGATTCTGCCCCATTTTAAATATCTTTGATCCGTTCTTCATCATCTTAATGTTTTACTTCCTTTTTTCAAAGATTCTTCCAGAATATGCGAGATTGTACATCATATAACATTATTCCCTCATTTAATTCCTTCTGTTTGACTAAAAAGAAGTTTCTGGTTATTCTCAAGCAGTTTGTTTTGCCGATACTGTTCAATTCTGTTACTGTTATGTTGCCATTATTATTATTATTATTATTATTATTATTATTATTATTATTATTATTATTATTATTATTATTGTCGTTGTTGTTGCTGTTGTTGTTGACCGCGTCGGCGTATCACAAGGAGCTTTCACACATGTCATCAAATATCTTTCCCTGAAAACAACCTGTGTTGTTCCCTTGAAGCTGAGTGACCACAAGTCTTCTCAGATTTCCAGTACTCTGCACCTCTTTCGATAACATTTACAAATAAATTTGCATTACCACAACAGCATTGATTTCTTGTTGGCAGCAGCCATTGGTCTTCACTGGAATTTGAGTGGCAAATAGCCTTCCCAAGGTTCGAGTACTTTTCGCACTCATCCAGCGGATGCCTAGTCAGTACTCTCTCCTTGGTCTTTCCTTCCTCCTTGACTCTATTTGGCTATTCGGTCTCACTCTTTTTTTTTGGGGGGGGCATTGATGTCTTAGTGGAGGGATGGTGTGGGGTTAGAGATCTTATATGCGGATTCACTCTTCTTGGTTCCGTGTAGCGCTACATGTTTAGCTTCTGCAGCAGTTTGTCTAGCTCAAGCTTGTTGCTTCTGTGTGTTAGTTTCCACATTTCAGCGAGTTGCTTAATATTTCAGCTGTTTTCATTACTGTTGTTCGTTGTATTTTTCCAGGTATTCCTTTGATTCCAATTTCTCCGATTTTGTTTTCAAAGTTTTTGGGGATTGTTCCTAGTGCTCCTACCATTATAGGCATTGTTTTGATTTCCTTCATCTTCCGTATCCCTTTCAGCTTTCCGACTAGCTCTGTGTATTTTCTCCGTTTCTCCTTATTATTATTATTATTATTATTATTATTATTATTATTATTATTATTATTATTATTATTATTATTATTATTATCTATATATTAATACGGTAGCGTGTGTCTTCTTTTGTGTGTCATGCTTAAATCCGGGTCGTCTAAAAAACAAACAAAAAAAATTGGTGTTGCTGTTGAGGCAAAGCTAATAAAATGATTTGTTCTTCTTGGCCTTTTGGCGAAGATCAAAGTGTAGTATCTATCTTCAGACTCTACATTTCAATTTCTTCTCTCTCAGTGGAAGAGGAATCCTTTACGATTAAGGCAATTTTTTGTTCTTTTTCTCCACGTTAAATAACGACCCTGGTGTCTAAACCTATCCCGGTGGGAGGCATTGTAAATAGGTACTATATTTAATATAACAAAGTTTTAATATTACAAAAGTAACTGGGAAAAGTAATTTCTGATTTAATTACAAAATGTCCTGGAAATGTCCCTTCTGATTAATTATAAAATGCACTGGAAATGTCTCTTCTGATTAATTATAAGATGCCTTTAAAAATGACCCTTCTGATTATTTTTCGTTGTTTACTTGCCTCCCACAAGGGCAGAGTTGGGCATGAGGTCGGTTAAAATTGAGGGGGGAACCAGCTCCCCAAAAGGAGCACTCTAGTCAGTAACGAAAAAAAATTGTATCAGTAATGAAGGATTTCTCCTCCATTAACCATGATAAAAAAAGTCACTGAAATGCCGAGACTGATACTACACTCAGAAATTCATGTTGAAGCAATGGTTGCCTAATCCCTAACCGTGTTAATGTTTTATGTATTAATTTCGAAAAGCTGCTGGAACAGTTTATGATTTAAACATTACTTTATTTCAAGTATATCTTAAACAGTGGGGTGGGAGATATGAAGTCAGTCCCGGAAATGACTTCAACCGTTTACGATTTAAACATTACTTTATTTCATGTATACTTTACCATTAATGTAGGGGATATGAAATCAGTCCCGTAAATGGCTGAAACCGTTTACGCATTAAACATTACTTTATTTAATGTATATTTATAACAGCGGGGTGGAGGATATGAAGTCAGTCCTGGAAAAGACTGAAACAGTTTACTATTTAAACATTAAATTATTTCATGTATATTTTAGCAGTTAGTTGGGGATATATAGTCAGTCCCAGAAATGGCTGAAACAGTTTACGATTTAAACATTACTTTATTTTATGTATATTTTTAACAGTGGAATGGCGGACATGAAGTCAGTCCCGGGTTTGAATGAAATAAGTACAAATATATACTAGCAGAAAGCGTCGCCCAGTATTGGATGAGATAGGTGGAAAACATATAGTAGTAGAATACCCAGTGTCGCCCGGGATCGAATGAGATAGGTGAAAGATATATACTAGTATAATATGTGGTGTCACCCAGGATTGGATAAGATAGGTGGAACATACTATGAGAATACCCAGAATTGATTG
The DNA here is from genome assembly GCF_053919585.1 of Euprymna scolopes. Classification (NCBI taxonomy): domain Eukaryota; kingdom Metazoa; phylum Mollusca; class Cephalopoda; order Sepiida; family Sepiolidae; genus Euprymna; species Euprymna scolopes. The sequence goes on along the minus strand of NC_136514.1, from coordinate 56,373,468 downwards.
ATGTGTTTTTAATGAAATAATCAGTCCAGGCAATATATCAAAGTTATTATTTAAGTAAGGAGGAAGGGACATAGAGGGTTAAAGTTATGAAAGTTATTGTCGAAATTATTACCATATCCAAGAATTATGAAAAATGATGAAATGTGAGTTAATTGATTGGTGTGTTTGTAATGAAATAATATATCAAAGTTATTATTTTAGTAAGGGGGAGGCTGTAAATTGTGTTGAACCCATGAAAAATTATTATCGAATATTAGTAACATATCTAAGAATTATAAAAAATGATTAAATGTGAGTTAATTGATTGGTGTGTTTGTAATGAAATAATCAGCTCAGGAAATATATCAAAGTTATTATATTAGTAAGAGAAGGTGATACGGATGGTCTAATTATGAAAAATGATTGTCAAAATTATTAACATATCCAAGAATTATGAAAAATGAGAATATGTGTTTCAATGCTTTAGTGTGTTTGCAATGAAATAATCAGCCCGGACAATATATCAAAGTTATTATTTTAGTAAAGGTGGCGATGATGTTGGTTAGAATTATGACAAATAATTGTCGACATTAGTAACATATCCCAAAATTATGAAAAATGACGAAATGTGAATATATCAGTTAGTGTGTTAGAAATGAAATAATCAGCTCAGATCTATATCAAAGTTATTATTTTAGTAAAGGGTGGTATATAATGTGGGTTAGACATATAAAATCTGATTGTCGAAATTAGTAACATATCCGAGAATTATAAAAATTGATGAAATGTGAGTTAATAGATAGTTGTTTTTTTATGAACTAATCAGCCCAGAAAATATATCAAAGTTAATTTTTTAGTAAAAGAGGGCAATAAGGATGGTTTAAATTATAAAATACTACTGTCGAAATTAGTAACATATCCAAGAATTACGAAAAAATGATGAAATGTGAGTTAATTGGTGTGTTTATAATGAAATAATCAGCCCAGACACTATATCAAAGTTATTACGTTAATAAGAGAGGGAAATAACGATGGTTTGAATGATAAAAATGATTGTCGAAATTAGTAACATATCCAAGAATTATGAAAAATGATATCTGATTTAATGCATTAGTGTATTTGCAATGAAATAATCAGCCCAGACAATATGCCAAAGTTTTTTTTAGTAAGAGAAAGCGATAGGGATAGTGTTAATTAAAAAAAGAATGGTCAAAATGAGTAACATATCCAATAATTACGAAAAATGATTAAATGTCAGTTTATTGATTGGTGTGTTTATAATGAAATAATCAGTTCAAACAATATATCAAAGTTATTATGTTAGTAAGAGAGGGCGATAAGGATAGTTTGAATTATGAAATATGATTGTCGAAATTAGTAACATGTTCAAGAATTATCAAAAATGATAATATGCGATTTAATGCATTAGTGTGTTTGCAATGAAATACTCAGACCATACAATACCATATCGCAAAGTTATTATTTTAGTAAGGAGGCGATGATGTCGGTTACAATGATAAAAAATGATTGTCGAAATTAATAACATATCCAAGAATTAAGAAAAATGATGAAATGTGAGTTAATTGATTGGTGTGTTGTAATGAAAAAAATAAGCCCAGACAATATATCAAAGTTATTATTTTAGTAAGGGGGGCGATACAGTTTTAATAAAAGGGCTAGAATAATATGATTATGCCTTCCTTCATGCTGAACAGAACGACCACAGAATGCCCAGCAACAATATATTACATATGAAAAATGCCGCTGTTGAATTTCCACAGGTCCCGCTAGTTGTTGTTGTTGTTATTATTATTATTATTATTATTATTAGTAGTAGTAGTAGTAATAGTAGTATTACTATTAGTATTTTTATCATCTACAAAAGATAAACTACGTAATATTTATTATAACTACATTAAATATATTGTTTGGATTACTGTTCTAACTTTGGACGTGACTCTGACAACGTTTCGGCCTATGTAACCGTACGTCTTTAAGTACGTCTTATAAAATCAGGGAAACTATATGTTACGCAAGGACTCTAGTGTAACTGATAAGAGTACTAATTCAATCAGTTCTAAGTGACAGTCTTCTGAGGTTGAAAGTTCAATCCTCGGTACAGGTGATACGAAGAATAAGCCTTCTACCCGAGCTTGATTTACGGAACAAAAGTAAACTATTGCCTTGCGGATTAATTTAAGTATTTATTCCAGAATTCCTTACATATACCGGAGTTCGATAAGAAGCATCTGAAAAAGGTCGGAGGAACGAAACTCTGTGAAAATAACAATCAGACTGAAAACCGTATTCTGAATAAACTAAATAACAAAAATTATCAATTCTTGTACTAAAACTATTGAAACATAATACGTTAAAATGCATTAGAACTTTTAACTTTATCAAAAATAAACTCATTACTGGATGTTAATATTCTGTCTAGACTTTTCTAATAAGCCAAAAAGTTTTAATGCACTGAAAAAATTGAGAAAATTGAAGTCTTTTTGATAGCGTGCGCATGCAAATTAATTTCTGCTTTCGATTCAATAATTTGACACCGTTAGTGTTTCCATATTTTGAAAATAATTTCAATGGAAAAATAAATCAATTTTCAATTTTGGCAAAATTGCCATTTTTTCCCAGACTCTCTTTTACAGCAATTTAGAATATGAAATAATTTTTTTTCAAAATATTTTGACATTGCAAGGTAACATCACTAGTACACAAAAAGGCGCGTGCGCACACACACACACACACACACACACACACACACACACACACACACACACACACACACACACACACACACACACACACACACACACACACACACACACACACACACTATGTCAACCTCTTTAAGAAACTCGTTTCTTATCGTTGAGCACTTTCAGTTGTATTTAAGTCAGACAATTTAGCTCCCATGCGCAGATCATCACATAATGATTAGATCACTCTGACAGACGTTAAAAAACATTTAAAAAATAAATGTTTAAAATTCAACAGCATTTCTCGCGGTTAACGGTAGACAAATGAATTAGGTCGTTGCCAGTGATGGCTTTTGTTGCTGGGCTCGAATCTATCGACTGGTGTTATACGTGAAACACTGCACTGATGATTCTCAAAAGGATAAAAAACACTTTAACAATTATTATAGTAAATAATTATGTTAGCCCCTTTAAGAAACCCGTTTCTTATCGTTGAGAACTATCAGTTGAATTATAAAGTTGGTCAATTTGTCACTGAAACACTAGTGTGTGTAGGTATTTAATAATTATTATAGTACATAATTATATATATATATATATATATATCTATAACATAATATATATAGCATAAATACACACACACAAACACACACAACTACACACACACACACACACACACACACACACACACACACATATATATATATATATATATATATATATATATAAAAGGTTAATACGATTTGCTTTAAGCATTCTCTAGTGTGTATGTAAAGGTAATGTATGGAACGCTATACAAAGCAGATATGTAACGGATCGACACAAACTGAGGTAAATCAAGACATATAACGATGGAGCAGGCTATGATGATCCACCTTTTATTAATACAATATTTAT
>NC_136514.1:56322387-56359887 GCF_053919585.1 Euprymna scolopes | reverse complement strand
TCTGGGAAACTAAACAAAGCTGTTACGTTTTTACATGATGTTTTATTCTGATTCTATCGCGTGTCATCGTTTTCTAAAAACTAATTCTTTTTTTTTTTCAATCAGACCATTGACGTCACAATAAGTTTAGACATTTTCAATTTTAGTGTAATAAAAGGCATTTTCGTTTTTGTCGACTTTTACTTTTTTTTAAACACCAAACAAAGTACATTGCTACTCGGAAAATAAAAAGGCTGCTATTTGTCTAAAAGGGGGGAGTTGGGTAGTGAGACGTATGTTCACATTACATTTCGATCTTTTCAGGTTAATACAGTCAGGGAAGCAGAAAACAGGGAAGGAATGTCAAAGTTTAGCAGTGTGAGGGAAGAAACTATTAGGGTAAGATACTTTCCTGCATCTAGAGACTTCAACAGTCAAGTGGTGGAATTTTGCTTCTTGTCTGGTTAGTCGGAGATATGTACATCGAGAGGGCATAAGTGCTATGATTTCATTAGAGAATATCCGATTAAAATACTTATTACACTAAAGTACAAGGAGGCAACATTATAGCGATGTGACAGAAGTTGGAGATTGTCCTATAGTGCGTGTATATTTTTGAATCATTGCTTATGTTACAACGCTCTATAACATGTACGATGGAAGAACGGATGCATACAAATCTAAAATAATGGCAGAATCGTTAGAAAATGGCTTCCAGACCGTAGTAGAATGGGGCCGTAAATGGATGATAACATTTAATGCTAATAAAACTAAACTGCTCTCATTTAACAATTAAAAGCCACTTCGCCACCTACCGATACCCATGACAAATAACACCCTACATGAGATTTCTTCCTTCAAACTCCTCGACTTCACACTCGCGGGCAATATGAAATACATTGAGGACATTGCGAAGTTTGCTGCAAATAAGGTGGGTTCCCTCTATACTGTTAGAAACTGCTCACGCCTAAGAGTATTCTGTACCTCTACAAAGCTACCATTCGCTCATGCATAATGCATTGTTGCCACATCTTGACTAGTGCATCTACCACTAGTCTCTCCCTCTTGGATATGGTCCAAAAAAGATTTTTCAATCTAATATATCCCACTTTGTCAACTAAGCTCCAACCCCTGTACCATCACCACAATGTTGCATATTTTAATGAAACGTACTCTGATGAACTCGTTGCACTTGTGTCCCCTCGAAACACATATCATAGACAAACCTGCTTAGCAACAAAATTTACACACCTTCGCTGTTGTAATCCCTCTATGCCAGAACGCTTTTTACTCTAATAGTTTTTTTTTCTCGAAAAGCTAGACTTTGGAATTCCCTTCCTGCTACATGCTTCCCTGACTGTACTGATATGCAAGCGTTTAAGTGTTCGCAAACCAACATCTTGTTAATATTTCCTAGGCATGGTCTCAAATAGTAAACCATTTCGTCCAAGTGACGATATTCCTTGTTAGGAGTAAATGTGAGTAAAAAAAAAGACTCGTTGTAGAAGTTCCAGAACAGATATTGCAACAATAGTTCATGCATAAGGCATTCTAAAGTAAAATATACAATCTCTGTTAATAGCTTCTCATTAAAATCTTTCAATCTGTATATAAGGTGGAACAATAAAAGTATTGCCCTAAAGAAAACAACACTACAACTTTATTTTAAAACTTTTATTGAAAAAATCAATTCAGATAACTTGATAATGTAGTAGAGCTGACATCTATTCAATGTAGCCATCTTCAGCCTCAATCACCGCCTCGATACAGTTCCGAAACTGGGTGTATGCCTTTTCCACATGCACCGGTGGGGAGCTCTGCGAATACTAGGCGGATAGCGGCGATCAAGCTGGCATTGATGTTGTGGGAGATTATGTTAGTGATCTTATCGACGTATGACTAAACAAAGTAGTCCAGCGGGTTCAGGTCGGGGTCGGAGAGGAGCCAGTGATAGAAGGGTACAAAGTCGTAGCACTCCTTCTGAAGCCAATCCTGGGCCTCTTTGGACGCGAACCGGCGTCGAGTCCTGTTGCCACACCCAGCGTCTGCCAGCGGCCATCTGATTGCACCAAAAATTCACCACACACTTCAGCACATCCAGATACGCTTTTGTGTTAACTTTCAAGCCGACTTCAAAGCTGTGAGGTGACATCATGTGGCCCCCACTTGAAACCAGACCAAAGACCAAACCGTGTCCGGAAACTTTGTTTTTGTTACTCTCGACACGTCCCTGTTATTCGTAGCAATCTAGCGATGCATTTTCAGAGCGCTGGCAGTGGTGCTGTTATCATAACTTGGATCGGTAGACAGCATGAGTTGTACAGCGGCACATCTCCGATCTTCCTTGTTGAACATTTTGTCACTTTTAGACATGATAGAAGGCGCCTGTCGCTCTTGAGATTTGTACACAATTGGCTAACTAGTAGATGGTCTGCAACAAAAAGAACGTTTTTATCAAACGGAAATAGAATCATGCCGTCTTTTTGGGGCGACAACATTATCGTTCCACTCTGTATGTTTATATATTTGTAAATACAGATCCAATTCGAAATTAATTAACCGATCATTGCAAAATAGAATGTAGACGTAAGCTTGAGGATTGTGGTTTAATTTAACTTTATGCGAAGAACAAGTCGGGGTCATTTTTGAAAGTTGTGTTTGTGAAACTTTAACAACAAATATTAAAGATCATTGAATATTCTTTGAAATTCAATGTCTTTGGATTATTCAAATTGGTTTTCATTATCTTGCAAAATTTCCCATCTGTGAATGCAAATGTTTGAGGTTTATTTATAATCATTGAACATCAAGAAAAATGCCATGAATTTCAAGTTCTTTTAAAAGCTTAAGCCTCAAATTATGAATATTGTCTCAAATTAAAATAAATTAAAAAAAAAAATAGGAATAAGGAACCCAGACATAAGGTTTTATATCATTTAATCTTAGTAAAGAAATGAAACATCGTAAAACTGCTTTTGTTCGACACCAATTTTCTAGTAATATATATATATATATATATATATATATATATATATATATATATATATATTTATATATATATTTAAAACCTCGCGACCACGCGTTCCTATCCGACTTCATAAAAACATCGTAGTCAACAACATCACGAGAAATTTTCATAGAACTTTCTTCCATTCAACATCATGGCGAAGAAAGAAAGAGAGAGAGAGAGAGAGAGAAAGAGAGAGAGAGAGAGAGAGAGAGAGAGAGAGAGAGAGAGAGAGAGAGAGAGAGAGAGAGAGAGAGAAAAGATTGACAAAGGAGTCTTACTCCGAAATATATTTCTTAAAAAATAAACACTCGTTTATTTTATAAAAAAATTCGCGTTGCAGTTTTGCCTTCAAACATATTCAATACGTATTTTATTATATATATATATATATTTGATGCCTCCGTTCATTCTCGAAACACAAAGAATACCCCTGTAGGAGCAGCTGCGCGTGTAATTATGTGGCAAGAGTTACGCAATCTCCAACCACATCTCTCCTGAATCGGAACTGCTTGAGTCCAGTGGCAAGGAAAAGTCCAGGACGACTAGAAACAATGCCCAGATAAGCAGAGCACATACAGCACCAGGAAATCCCAAACGATCACCCATCTGGTACTGGCCAGGCTCATCGTTGCTTAACTTCAGTGATCTGACGGGAACCGGTGTGTCAAACGTGATTATGTCGTATCTATCTATCTATCTATCTATCTATCTATCTATCTATCCACGAATTAAATACTATATATATGTATATATTACACACATTACACACATATGCATATATATATATATATATATATATATATATATATATATACAGAGAGAGACAGACAGACAGACAGAGATAGATAGATAGATAGAGAGAGAGAGAGAGAGAGAGAGAGAGAGAGAGAGAGAGAGATGCAACAAGTCACGTAAAGATCTTAACATATTTTTACGTGCGGGATTCTTTTATATAAATTCTGGATACACACGCACACATATATATTATTTACACAAACACATAACATCTACACATCCATGCATAACAAAGAAAGAACTAATGCCGAATTAGTATAAACTTTCTTCATTTTCTACACGCCACAAAATACGCACATGACATTTTTTCTTCTCTCTGCATTCCTCATATAATCAGCATTTGCCTTTTTCTATCGGATTACTCCACGATTTTTTAATGTGCTTCTTAGATTTGTGCATTCATTCTTTTTGCGGACTGTTATCCTCATCTTCATAGTTGCCGCTGTTTCAGCAACCCTTGGCCAATTTATCCTCTGACGGCGTGGGAATGCTGAGTCTTGTAACTTATCCCCAGTAATTACTGCTTTCCACAGTTGTTGTTTCACTGTGTTTCACCATGTTTTAACTAACTGATCATCTGCCCTGCTTGAGTAGGATTGAAACCGCTATCTTCAGACAATGCTCACCTAGATCCGTAGAGACGCAACGCCCTTGTCTACTAAGCCACAGACTCCTGTTAGAGAATGGATAGAGAGAGAGAGAGAGAGAGAGAGAGAGAAAGAGAGAGAGAGAGAGAGAGAGAGAGAGAGGGAGATGGTGAGTTATAGTGTAGACACGTTGACAGGAAGTTAAGATCAGCTGATTGGATTGCGTGTGAGCCATGTGATCAGGTTAGCTGAATCGAGAAGATTTGGTTGCGACTTGGACGACAGCAGACGGCTTTGCCGTTGTCTCCTCCCCTTCGCTGGGGGTGGGGAACGAACGCTGACGTGGTAGAGATAAGACCTAGAAGAAGAAACCACAGGCCAAATTCACTTTCCACCTTCTGCAAGACATCTGGGAAAGTGAAATAAATTATAGAACCAATTTATTGTCATGGTGTGAAAAAAATCTTCGTCTCCAAAAACAGGTATCGTCTCCCTCCCAGGCGAGAATTTCCAGATGGACCAACGAAACGGCAGAATGTATGTTGAAAATATATGACATGTCACACACATATTAACACTTAACAGCATATGAACATATGTAATAGAAAGACCACTAGAGATCACGCACACAACGACATTGACTCTGGTAAGATAATTAAACACCCAATCCTTTATAAATAGACACGTTTTAATATATCATCTCCATTCCAGTTTCAACCAATATACAACAAACGCTCAGTTTATGACACGACAACGTAACACTCCGAAGGACAACTATGAAGATGAGGATGACAGACTGCGAAAAGAATGAAGGCACAAATTAGGAAACCGCATCTCAAAGGATTAAAGAAATAATAAAATAATACTTCTTAAATGTTCATTATTAATAACTTTAAAAGTTAAAGCGTTAAAAAAGCCCTCGAAAGTATGTTGACGATTTAAATACAGTAAAATCCCAGGATACGGAATTAAAAATTAGGGGCCAAGTAAAGAATAGAGATCCTGTGGCAGAAAACGACGACCGGCGCACATTTCAAGTGACACCGGTGGTTCAACCGTGACATTGGCGTTGGTTGTTTGAAAACACGTCAAATAGCAAACATGGTCGAATGTTCAGGATAAAGATTTTTGAAAAATATATTTACAAATCTTTTTAAGGTTTAAAAGAAAAATATATATTTACAAAACATTTTGTTTAATATTAAATATTTACAAAACTTTTTAGGATTACCCCCCCCGACTTTTTCAATTCTTTACTTGGTCCAAAATTAATAACAAAATACAGTACAGTATATAATACACATGTATATAATCAAATAACATTATAAATAACACCGTAAGGCGGGGCAAGTACCGTAACCAGGGCCCAGAAAAAACATCGTATTCCATATTGTAACCTGAAAAAACGTATCCCCAGGGCCACCGTATCCCAGGGTTCTACTGTAAAAAGAAAATGAAAACCTAAATGTGATTAGTAGGGCTATGACAACAGCATATTCTTTTCATTGTTTTGACTCTCAAGTGTGTATCCGTTGATATCTTATATACTTTTATATAGAGTGATGTGATTCTCAGTTGTCTAACTGTGTCGGATACATACTCGAGAGTCAAAACATTTATTCAATTCAAGCTAATGTACCTAAGTCATATGGATATTTTTTATTTTTGACATTGCAACTTTATGATATATAAAAATTGATAGATCATTAACTCTATAATAATATATACGAAATCTGCAAGAATTAAAATATCATATTTAAGTGTACTTTGCGATCAGGCCTTGCCAGGCGTTCGTGCTAGCTTAGATAAATACTTTTGCAGTTTAAAAAAAAGCTGCAATAATATCAGAGCGTCTTCATTTACGCTGAACATCTACAGAATGCCAACATCAATATATTACATATGAATGAGTCCCCTGTGGAATTTCCACAAGTCTCGCTAATTATTATTATTCACTTTATATAAACTACAAAATATATGTTATAATCACGTTAAAATGTATTATTCGGATAAACTTTAAATGTGATAATAACAATGTTTAGAGCGATGTAACCTTCGACATTTTTAAGGTGCGCTTGTCGAACTCAGGAATCTTTTTGTCGACCTTAGAAATTTGTACGAAATTTCGAACCGCACCAATTATTTGATTCACGGGATTTCGCAGAAGCTAAACGCAACAGATAAAAGTTCTGAATAATAGTCAGATCTAAGTGACACTTCTGGAGGTTGGAGGTACAATCATTAATAGACACGGTATGAAGAATGCAATTATGAATAGCTTAAGACTTCTACACGAGCATGGCTGACGGTATGAGAGCAAACTAACATCACCCCCATCGATTAAATAAAGGGTTCTTTTTGGAATTCCTTACATTTTTCCGGATTCAATAAGACGCATCCGAAGAACGCGAGGCGTAATATCGACCGAAACCTAGTGAAAATCAAATCCAAGATGAAGACAATAGTGCGAATAGTACCCCCCCCCCCCGCTAGTCTGAAATGTTTAAATTTTTAAATGGTAAATTGTGACTATATGATGACCTCCAAAATTACTTTAGAATAATAATTGAAAGAAATTGAGATTAAAAATATTTGAGATTCAAAGAAATTGAAAACAAAAAATAGTCAATAATGTCTGATATTTATTGTTAAAGTTTCAAAAACATTAGAATGTTCAAAAATGATTCTGACTTGTCTTTTGTTTTTTGCTTTTTGCATAAAACTAAATTAAACTAAATATCACCAAAACTTACGCCTACGTGCTGCGTTCCAATGATTGGTTAATTAGTTTAGGTGTGAATCCTGTACGTTCAGATTTTTACGTGACTTGTTGCACTTTATAATTTGTTGCCAAATAAATTTAATTAGATTTCATTTGATTTCTTCAATTACGCCTTCGTTTTTTTTCCTGTGATTTTATCTGTGAAAGTATTTTCAATTGTAGAAGTAGGCGTCACATTCTGACAGCAAACAAAGCTCCTGGGGGTACCTAAGTTTAACACCAATCAAATTTTGTAACCTTCGAATCTGACTGACATTTCATATGTCCCCCGAGTATAGACACTTGTCATTATCTTTTTTCGACCAACATCAATTTCATTTGTTGTTATAAAAATAAAATCCAACCAGAATTTTGCGATCACGCTTCAGACCCTATATAATAGTATCGTTTAGTTTGGTTTAGTTGTTTTTGTTTTACGGCATATCAACCCTTTTCGAGTTATTTAATGTCTAATTGAGTAATTTGTGAAAAGTTTTATATATTGCAAGTGTAACGATACACAATTTTGCAACATGTAAACATGCAGACACTCGGAACTAAACATGTTGTAGACAACTACTATGGATGCCAGTAATTACTGAGAATGCAGTTAGGAGTTCCTATCCCGTCGCGGTTACCACCTGATGAAAGCCAGAGGAATAGTTGGCCGAAACGTCGTGAAACAACAACTAAGAAAGATGAGGATAATAGTCCACAATAAATAAATTAATAAGAATCGAAATTAAAACGTTTAGCGCGCCAGCTCTGGTCATTATTTATCTCTCCAACCTCATTACCGTCTGAGCTGACGACGGATGGCTAAGAAAAGATTTTTAAAAATTAAGCTAATTTAAGACAAGATTTAATTTTGTGCATGCGTAAAAGTAACGGCAGAATAATGATTTATTCAGCCTACCTTGACCAAAAACGTGGTGAGACGACAAAAACTACAAATGGCAGTGATTGCTGTGGATGCAGTTAGGAGATTCTCAGTTCCTATCCAGTCGCGGTTACCACCTGCCACAGGCCAGAGGAATAGTTGGCCGCAACGTTCCGAAACAAAAACTAAGAAAGATGAGGATAATAGTCCGCATATAAAGAGTCAAAACGATGAAAAGAATATGCTGTTGTCATAGCCCTAGTTATGACTGTGCAGAAGTCCTAATACTTCTTAATAATATTCCCAGTGCCGAGTAGCGCAACGGATAAAGTGATGAGTGATAATGAGTTCCAAGTAAAAGTCTTCTGCGTGTTTATTATTCAATGCTCACTAAATCGATACTATGATATAAATGTGATTAAGACTTTAGACAGAGATAGAGCGAGAAATGATCAGTGCTATCTTAAATGTTATATACCAATACATGTATTCGACTCGCCTCAAAACAAATACTATTTCTGCTTGGTAATTATGTGAGTCTGTGCTTCCGCTTTATTTCTTCCGCCCATATTTTCAAGCCAGATTTCAAATTCTGTCTCCCTGAACTGCTTACTCTCAATCTCGGTTCCTCAAAGCCACCTTAATATATCGCCCATTTACAACTTCATTTTAACACACCCACAAAACAATAGAGACAGAGCCACTTCTCGTATTATTAACGCTGACGTCCCTCAAGGTTCCATCTAGGGCCCAATTCTATTCCTGATCTTCATCAATGGTCTCCTAAATCTCATTCTTAGATTATTCGTAGACATTTATGCAGACGATACCACAATACATGGCAACACTTCAAAGGCCAGTAATGACTAAGATCTTTCTGATTCTCTTTTTTCTCAGCTTCAGAACGTGGCGCAATGCCGTGCGTGGTGTAGTAGCCGGTTAATTTTAATGCATCGAAAACCAAGCGTCTCCGCTTTCATCACTATCGCTCCAACACCCATCACGCAACATTTGAAATATTCAATATATATATATATATATATATATATATATATATATATATATATATATATATATATGTATGTATATATATATATATATATATATATATATATATATATATATATATACATACACTTCTTGGGAAACCTTAATGGTTTGACAAGCTTCTGGACTGACCTTTACTCCTGATCTTAAATGGAATGCATACATCAAATCTGTTGCCAAGATCGCTGGAAATTGATTAGGTCACTTTACCGATACAGGAGGTATCTTTCTGCTGATGCAATCCTCTATCTGTATAAGAGCCAGGTGCAGCCTTAAATAGAGTACTGCTTCCATATCTGAGCAAGAGCTACTCGGCGCGCCCTACCCAGCCTTGATAGAGTTCAAAATCGGCTTCGAAACCTAGTAGGTGATGCCCTTTCTTCTCCCCTTTAATCATTTTCCACAGAAAAGACGTTGCAAGGCTGTCTCTCCTCTATCCCTATTTTCATGGCAAGTGCTCGACTGAACTCCAAATTATTGTTCCTCCTTGCCAAACTTTCACAAAAAACAATCGACTAATTACAATCTCTATATGCGATTTTCCACACTCTCTAACTGTACCTGAATCTAGATGCAGATTACATGGACACAGCTTCTTTGCCAGAACTGCCCGCCCGTGGAACACGGTTTCGTTGGTCCGCTCCCCGATTAAATACAACATGAAAGCCTATAAATCCAACGTAAGCAAGTTCTTTATGAACCGTCCCCATAAATAATCAAATTTTATTCAATTTAAACCATTAACAATTATTACACTACCATGTTACATTCATTTACCCTTATCCTCAATTAGCATTCGGGCCTTTAAGTGGTTACTCCCAAGTAAAAAAAAAAATGGCTTTATAAAGATATAGGACATCTTCTAGGAGTTAGTAAATGTATATAAAATGTTTGTTGCAATCATAAGCATGACAGACCGACCAGAATCTTATCCTGATAAAATAATACAAATACATTTTATAAGTTAAATATGACAGATTGAGACAACAAAGCCTCTTATGTCGATGTAAGAGCGTATCAAAGTTTTGAATTGAAAAACAAAAAATAAAAACAACAACAAAAAGCATTCAATCATTACAGTCTTAAAAATTAGTTTGAATTTGAAAAAAAAAAGATAAAATATCTACCGTTATATTTTTTGTTAGTTTGTAAAATGTTGACGTCGATTTTCGTTTAAAGTTCACCAAACAATTTTTTTATCGAATGTGAAAGTCATCGAATGAATTCAACTAACGGCAATGTAAAGAAGCTTATATTTATTCCTTTTGTGCGGAAAGTTAAATTCAAAACGTATATTTTGTTAAATTATAGACTTGCTTTATGTTTCGCACGCAAAATAATTTATATCTATATCTATATGCATTTATATGCATAACGTAGATATATAACGTATATACACAATATACATATATATTTAATGCATATATATAACGTATATAAATAATGTACATATATATTTAATGCATATATATAACGTATATATTTAATGTACATATATATTTAATACATATATATAACGTATATATATATAATGTACATATATATTTAATGCATATATATAACGTATATACGTAATTTACATATATATTTAATGCATATATATAACGTATATACATAATGTACATATATATTTAATGCATATATATAACGTATATACACAATATACATATATATTTAATGCATATATATAACGTTTATACATAATGTACATATATTTTTAATGCATATATATATAACGTACATACATAATGTACATATATATTAATGCAGATATATAAAGTATATACATCATGTACATACATATTTAATGCAGATATATAACGTATATACGTAATCTACATATATATTTAATGCATATATATAACGTATATACGTAATGTACATATATATTTAATGCACATATATAACGTATATACATAATGTACATATATATTTAATGCATATATATATATATAACGTATATACGTAATGTACATATATATTTAATGCATATATATAACGTATATACACAATATACATATATATTTAATGCATATATATAACGTATATACATAATGTACATATATATTTAATGCATATATATATAATGAAAATACATAATATACATATATATTTAATGCATATATATAACGTATATACGTTATGTACATATATATTTAATGCATATATATATATATAATGTATATACATAATATACATATATATTTAATGCATATATATAACGTATATACATAATGTACATATATATTTAATGCATATATATATAATGTATATACATAATGTACATATGCATTTAATGTATATATATGATGTATATAAACTAGTAGATGTACTCGGCGTTGCCCGGTATTAAACGTCACGTTAAATTTCTTTCAAGAATGAAAACAAAAGAAATTGCACCATGGTCATGTGAGTGTGATATATTTTTTTTCTAAACAGTTCACTTCTTGTTAGTAAAAAAAAATTACTCGAGCTGAGATCGAAACCGAAACCTTAAGACAGTGAATCAAGTACGATGACAATCAAGCCTGCTTGAGACGTGTTTAAAAAGTATTTTCAAACCTACTTATTCTTAACATAATGTAAACGATTCGCGCATACACAGTCGTGAAACAGCATACAGATAAGAATCAGATGACTCTCACGTAACAATTTTTAAATTTTAGCCTCTATAGCAGCCCTTTTGTTCGGGATGAAAACGATTAAAAAGTTTTCCACACATCTGATTGCACTGTTTACAAAATTTCAAGTTCGTAGATCAAAGATTCGTTGAGTATACCGGTTGAGAATTGTCATCACGCACACATTCTCACATTTATAGATATATAGATAATTTATGTACATAATGTATATCTATATAATTATAAAATTTAAATGACCTTGTAACGCGTGATGTAACCCACTTTCCGGTTTACGACATCCGGTTGCGCATGCGCGCATAAACATTAACCCATAACAACGTAAACAAATAAACACAAATCGCTTCTTTTACATATTTTGACCTGCGCATTGATATATTAACGTTATTATTTCGAAATTATTATTTAACATGGGAACAATGGGGGTCTTTTGCAATGATTCTTTATTACAACTATATTTCTTACAACTAAACTATTTTCTTACAACTAAACAAATATTACCCGTTGACAACCATGAGAACAATTGTATTAAATCCAAGACTACTACTACTACTACTACTACTACTACTACTACTACTACTACTACTACTACTACTACTACTACTCTCTATCCGTCATTTTTCCTTCCTTCCTTCCTTCTTTTTTCATTTTTCGTTTACATTTCTAGATACATAATCGTTGTGTTAGAACGGCAAATTTTTTTGACACATTTACTAATCTGTTTTAATATTAGTTTTATTTTATTTTATTTATTTAAGTTTTATTTTTTTTGCTTCAGGTTTTATTAATTATTATGTTTTGTTTTTAGATTTTAAGTTTCTATAACTTGGTTGAAGGATTCCAATATGGGTTTTCCGTTCTTATATTTCTCATCGGTAAGTTCATGTGCGTTTTTGCTGCTAAATGACATTCGTCGGCGTTCGATTCGTAGGAAAATCATGTTTAATTTTCGATTTTTGAGCTATTATTCGGAAAAATAGGTAACTTTACACGAATAGGGAGGATTTTTTTCGTGTTTGAGTGATCCGTTCGAATGATATTAACCCGGAATAATCAACGCAACCATAAAACGTATTGTTTTACTGTGTACGTTTTCATAGTCCCAATGGTTCATTTTTTTCGCGTTTAAATTATTCAAATAAACAATTGTCAACACTGTCTGCTTTTTTTTTTTTACATCGTTCATTTCTTATTTAACGCAATTTTTTTTTTACAAATAATCTACTTTAACCCGTTGACAGACATAAAATAAGTTATGTTCTCATTGTAAAAAAAGATATATCAAAATTTGAATTTAACTATAATAAGTATTACTGAATCTGTTCGGTCAAATTTACCTATAAGTATGGCCAACCACTTATAATTCAGTAACTGTAATTTTTTTCAAAAATAATCAATTATAATAAACAGAACAATTCATAGAAATCTATTTATATTCTTTTTTCATTTTAATATACTTTCAGAAATGTTTCTGTTATGTCAAAAAAATATTTTCTTTACGTCACGAGTGTCACGCTCATACATGAATTCTATAGCTAATATAACATACTGATCCAACGGGTCACTGGTAGTCTATTATATATATATATATATATATATAATCAATAATTATACATATATATATATATATATATATATATATATAATGTATATATATATAATGTATATGTAAAATGTATATGTATATAATGTATATTTATAATGTTGGTGCAAAAATAATATCGTTTCTTGACGTTCAACTTCACGCCAAAACGACATTATTTTTGCACCAACCTTATATATATAATGTATATAAATATAATGTATATGTAAAATGCATTTGTATATATGTATATTTATAATGTATATATATATATATATATGTATATATATGTATATATATAATGCATATGAATAATGCACACACACATATATATCTTATTTTATTATTTATTCAATTTTAGATTAGCAAAGTTACATTGGTTACAGCAATAGAACTACTGTTTCAATCAAAGTACAGATCTCTCCAGGAAGCCCATACTTCCGGGTGGTTTCTAGGCAAGTCCCTAAATGAATACAAACTGAAAAAAAAACTTTTAGTTTTTATTTAAAATTTTAAGTTTCAATTTAGGTCAACAAAACACGTATCAAAGTCACTAGAACATTAATGGGGTATTTAGTAATAACATTATGTTATAAGTGGTGGTGGTGGGAGTGAGGATAAGTATGTCAGAGGTCTTCATGAGATGGATAGGAATTTAAAAGGGTGAGAAAAGAAAAAAGAATATAGTTATTTTCACGTCAGACGTCTGATGCTGTGGTAACAAGTTCTTAGTTCATAGAACAGCGCATATTCCTAATTAAAAAATTTCAGTCTATAATAATAGTACGTATTGCAAGCAGAGTCTGAATCACAATTAAATAAAATATAAAAAACCTAATTTTAATGTTAAATCAATTCTAATATTAAATTTATTATTAGAAGTCGCAGATCGAAGATTAAACATTTAATATCAAATAAAATAAGGTTAATCTACCCTGAAACGATTTAATAAAAGTCCTCTGTGATTAAATAATAGTCGAGATACTACAATAATATTTTTTAATTTATTTACCTGATTATATATAGTGTTTATTTCCAAAAAAATTCGAGAGCATCTTTCATTTTCAAGTGTAGTAATTTACATCCACTCTTTATGCTGTCGACTTTAGTTTAACTCTAGCAGCCGTTACGTGTAAACATTTGTTCCGAACTCTGTTTTATTTTTAAGTTTAAAAATGGTGCTGATTGTTAAGAAGAGGTAATTCCATTTTTTGCTTTTCAATATCTTCTCTGATCTAAGGGAAGTAATTATGTATTTCTGTTTAAGTTATTTAAGGAAAAAAGAATTATATCTTAGTATAGAATTCAATATTGTTTTAACTGTGGGAATAAGCAACGTGACCGTCTAAGGAAAATGAAAAAAAAAAAAAACAGCGTTCAGAACAAAAGTTTAAACATAACGGTCGTTTGAGTTAAACCAAAGTCGACAGCATTAAGAGTGGATGTACATTTGCACCCTTGAAGATGAGAGATGCTCTCGAAATATATTGGGAACAAATACCATCTACAGTTTAAAAACACTATATATAATAAGGTAAATGAGTAAGAAAATATTATTGAATTATTATTATTAATAATTTATCTGCTTACAACGATTGGATAATTCCTGCATTGACAAGCCTTCAAACACATCTTAAGTATCATAGTAGTAAGATGACTTAGCTCTGGGTTAAATCGGGTTCGATTCACGCATCCGCCATGAAAGACAATTATCTGATTAAAAGGGTCATCTGTGAATAATACAAATAAAATAACAAGAAGCATATACGAAGTTCCTTCAATAAGTTTCCATATATTTTGTACAAGCATTGAAAATTGTCTTCAAAATTCAGTATTTTATTGCTATACATCTTATGAGATGACTGACCAATTTTTATTATTTCAGGTTCAAATGAACAGCTATAGCTTAATAGGAATACACCCTACTAAAAGTTGATTGTCAACACTGGTGAATTTCCAAAAATGCAATCTGGACGTGATGACACTTTAGAAGAACAATATGCAATAAAATTCTGTTTTAAACTTGAAAAACATGTCGCAGAAACGTATGGAATTCCTCAGACTGCTTTTGGACCACCTTGCACGAATCGAACATCACTTTTTGAATGGCATCATGCCATTCACAAAGTGATGTTCGATTCGTTTCAAGGAAAGCAGAGAGTCAGTGAGGGCTGATGAGAGGTGTGAGAGGAGTAAAGAAGTCAGAACATCAGAGTTGATTGGCCAAATAAAGAATTTCACTTATAAGAACCGTTGTCTGTTTATAGTTTGATGTCAGTGTGGGAACTGTTCACACGATTATTCGCGAGGAACTTAAGATTCGGAAGATTTGCGCGAATGATCCAGTCTACAATTATATCATTGTCACAGACTATTTAACGAAGATGAACACTACGCTTTCTATAGTCCAGACCTCGCCCCCCCCTGTGACTTTTAGTTATTCCCTAAGCTCAAGGAAACCTTAGGAGCTTTCGTTATGAGACAGTTGTGAAGATGAAAGAGACTGTGATGAGGGTCATTGACATGCTCTTTCGTGGGGTTTTCCAGAATTTGTTGGAACGGTACAAGTACATTGCAACTGGAGGTAATTACCTCGGAGGGGACTTGAGTTTTATGTGTGTACTACTAATAAATGTCCCGATATAAAAAAAAGTCCGGAAACTTATTGCAGGAATCCTGGCTGAATCAAAACAAAGGAAAATGTTTTCTGGCTTTAACGGTATCTCATATCTCTTGCTTTGTCTTTACTCTGTCAGGTTATTTTTTCTATAATTTTTTCTTCTTTGTTCTATCTTTTTATAATTTCATTTTTTATTTCTATTTTTAATTTTAATTAATTTTAATAAATAAATGTATTTATTAAAATAAATTCACCATTTGTTTGGCTTTTAAACCGTAAAATTTCGAATTTTGTATCCCAATATCAACAGTGTTTAAAATACACAGTGGATTTTACTTAACACTAACACGCCCGAACAGACCTTCACATTGTTTCGGATTTTTAAACCTTGTGCTTCACCAATATCTGAAGATGTGCCATGCATTACCATCACCATGACACGTAAAAGAAAGAAAAAATGTATTTTCCTGGTGAAGATTTTGTTATGGATCGAAATATCAAATTAATTTTAATAAAACATATTTATTCATTAAAAAGAATTCTGAACTTCTTTAGCTTTTAAACCGTTAACGTTTGAATTGTATGCCCCAGTATCAACAGTGCTTACTATAAACAGCGGATTTGATATTACTTTTATTTATATAATATTCTATTAACTACTTTTTCTTCTCCCTTGGCCTGAATATGTTGCACTTCCAAAGAATTCGCAACTGAAACATGTATGCATATATGTAGCTAATGATGTTTGTATTAATAATGAATTTATCTTATACACACAAAAACCGCACACACACGCACACACATATATATGTGTGATTACTTTATTTAATCACATAAATTAATATACAAAGATATATTTTTATGCGTGAATTTTCAGTATTTACTTCAACAGTACTCAATACATAGGTAGCGCTAGGTATTAAGTTATAAAAATATATATGGCAATTAAGCTACACAGAATATTCCAAATGAAACGCAAAATATTCTGTGTAGCTTAATTGCCATATATATTTTCATAACTTACTATATATATATATATATATACAAATATATATATATATATACAAATATATATATATATATATATATATATATATATATATATATATATATATATATATATATATATACACACACACACAATTATTTCCAAAGACAAACAACGTCTTGGGTTTCGAATCCCGAGTTCAGATATGTCTAACTGATGAGCTAAAATAAGGGCGAAACTCTAGTCTTAGACTTACGGTTTGTTGGCTATCATGGCTCTTGCGAGCTGCGACGTTGTTTGGCTGTGAAAATAATTATACAATCTCTCACATTCCGAAAATTACGTATATCTATTCGGACACATCTTCCTAAACTTACGAGATAAAAGTTTCCCTTACAGCGTAAATTACATACACTTTTTAAATCAAGATAAGTTATTCCATCATCCCATCAGGGAAAGATATTATCTCCTCTAAACGAAAAACAATTGAAAGCACTGGCTGCTCTTGTATAAGATCAATAAAAAGTGTCCACTAACGATTGTTGTTTTATATTAATTTTTTTCTTTTTCTTTATTCATGTCTTTTATTTAGCGTAGTTCGCATCAAAGAAGCGCAAGAATTTTCTGCCGCCAATTTTACAAGCGATTTCTCCAAAACTATTAATACTACGTCACCACAAATCGCATTAAACAACGACGACAACGACAGCGGCAAAAGAGATGTTTTCTGTTCTTAGTGCCGATTTGCTATTATTGTATCCGTCCGCTGTCACGCACCTTCGATTGCTATATCCGCAACACAATCCGCGCGGAAAATTAGGACACTTTTTCCCATGGAAGAAAAAAGAAAAATAAAATAATAAAAAAAGAAATATCTAATCTATATATCTATAAAAGTGAAATTGTCTGTGTGTCTGTCTGTGTACATTTCCCTACCAAATTATTCTGTCAATTTTCAGTCTACAGACTCGAGATTTGACATAAGGGGTATTGAGATTTGGGAAAATCTTTTTAATCAGTTTTCGGACAAAACTTTGGCTGTCAAGGGGTCAAAGTTAAACACTTTGATTTTTGAAAACTTTACCAAACTCCTCCGCCAATTTTAGGTCTAAACACTTGAAATTTTAGATGTAGGTTACTTGAACATGGATCAAACTTTTTAATTTGATTTGAGCCCAAAACAATAAATGTTAAGGGATCAAATTTACAAAACTTAACCGCCTAGCCTATTTTTGGTCTGAACATTTGAAAGCGTATTCAGCAAGCGTTTTAATCAATTTTTGGCCGAAAATTGGGCTACCAAGGGGTTAAAGTTCTAAAGATGTGGCCTTTGCAGTCTCTAGCAAATTATTCAGCAAATTTTGGTCACAATATTTGAAATTTTACATAAAGCGTATTCAGACATGCAGCAAGCTTTTTAATCAGTTTTTTTTGCGCAAATTTGGCTGCCAAGAGGTCAGGGTTGAAAAAGTTGACCTTTGCAAATTCTACCAAACTCCTCCGCCAATTTTGAGTTTAAACGCTTTAAATTTTAGATGTAGGTTACCTGGACATGAGCCAAACTTTTTAACACACACACACACACACACACACACACACACACACACACACACACACACACACACACACACACACACACACGCACACGCACACACACACATATATATATATGCACATAAAGTTATGAACAGTACATAGGGCCCGAGCAAAGCTGGTCTGGACTGCTAGTATTAACAAAAACACACAAAAACCAGTACCATGGAATATGTTTTTCCATTAGTTTGTGGGTGTAAGATTCGACCAATGAATACTATCACGGGCTATATGATTTGTTCATTTAAATTACGCCCTGACACCGTCGTAAAAGTATTTTTACAATTCATTATATTAAACAAAGATTATCACAGGTTTAGAACCATGTAAAAGCGAGTCATGAAAAAAAGGAAAAGAGTTTTTTTTTTACAGGAGTACTCATTCCAACATAAACAGTCACGATCTGGAACTATTGCTACATGTGCATGCTGGTCATAAGTTCCGACAGCTTGTTCCATCGCATACAGACCCGATCCGTAAAAGAAGCCTGTCAACTATTCAGCCGAAATCGTTCAAGGTACAGGTTCTCTAAGTTTCTACTAAGTCTTTAAAATAATTCGGGAAGGATACAATTCAGTTCTTATTTACCCAAGTTGGATAATGCTGACAGAAATGGGTACAGAAGACACACAAGACTGAGATAAGGATGACATATCTATTGAATTATTAGATTAATCATTAATAAAGAAAAGTCCTTGCAAAACTGATTGTGTTTGCGGCTTTAAAAGTCCAACTATAATAAAACAAGTTCTTTTACGTCCAAGAAAATAGACGGCACTTACAATGTTCAAAGTTAGGTAGTCACATTCGAATTAAGGGAGAGAAGTTTCCTTACTTGGTGACTGTACAGCATCCCATTCAAAAATAAAGAAAAAGATTCGTTTTTGCTGCCAGCCCAACAAATCAGGTGACAGTTGATTGGTCAAGGAGAATCTCCTTCGCCAATCAAACGGAGCAGATTTTTTTAGAATGGCAGGAATGGACGAGACAAAAATTTTAATCAGAGAAAGAGAAGTAAACCTCTTTTTAAACTCTCCCACCACCACCACCACCAACAACAACAACAACCAAACAACCAACCAAACAAACAAACAAACAAACAAACAAAAAAAAACATGTGCCGAATGAAATTGTTACATGCTTTTTAAAATCATAATACTTGTAATTTAAAACGTTCAATAGATTGTAGAATAATATACTGTTTAATGCGTAACTTGTAGACTACCTAATGTTTCAGGCATTATTATGGCCTGTTTACAGTGAATGTTTTTAATAATATAGGTACATTATATGTACATTTCTTGATCCTTTTCGGCCTATAATTGGCTATTTCTTACAAGAATCAGATGATTTCATATTAGAGTTTCTCCAATCCTTTATAGGAGAGGACGCGACTTCATCAGATTCTCTCATCGGCTGGTGCCAAGGAAATAGATATGAGTAAGAGAAAACTCCATCCTTTACGAAAAAACAAAATCTATTGTTGTCCTCATCAGACTTGAGTCTGATCACCAGAAAGACTTTCACGTAATAATACGATTATTGTTGATGAACAAGAGCAAACGTTCAAATATGTTATTGATCATTAGGGCTATGACAACAGCATATTCTTTTTATTGTTTTGACTCTCGAGAGTGCATTCGTTGATATCTTATATATAATGATGTGGTTCTCGGTGGATTAACTGTGACTAACTGTATTGGATATATACTCGAGAGTCAAAAAAAATAATATTCTGTTGTCATAGGTTATTCATCATATTACTACTAAGATGACATGCCTAATTGATGAAGTAACCATCGTAAGTGTTCAACGAACGATTAAAACAGGTATTGTCTTAGTAGTTACCTGTTGATCAAACTTGAAGATTGGTCAATGGAATATCCAAATGCATTTGTAGAAATCTTATCGGAACAACTTCGATTCTTTTAATAATTTCATTCAGACTTTTTATTACCAAAAATATCAGTATAGGTCTTAGCTACGTTCTTTGTTTTTTTCCAAATAAAGCATTGTTCTGTCCTACACTTTAAGAGCGACTTAGTAGTTGGAAGGTACGGAATCGATTTTGTCCTTACACCAGGGTAGACCCATCAATAAAAGCATTGTTGATGAATTCAATAGATTTTTGGAAGCTATAAATTTTATTTCTGTCATAGTCACAAATCAATTCTTTATGAAACAACTGAGTCTACAACAAACATTTTTTCTAAATTTTTTTCCACATTTGAAGTTTCAAATATATCAGGAACTAATCGGAGTAGATTGACTTAGGTTCTAATATGGAATTCATTTGTCACTCAGGACTATAAGTATATTAAAAAATCATAATAAAAATCATAGCAAAAATTAGGTAAAGAATAGTAAAAACCATACCTTACCCTACCCATATTAAGAATGGCTTTCTAAAGAATAAGGCTATTATTTCAGCACGGTTCTTATTTTAGTTTCTTATTAAATAAGTTGTTAGGTGAACGTACAGAATAGTTTAAAACTACCTTTCCCTCCCCATATTAAGAATGGCTTTCTAAATGTTATTTCAGCACGGTTCGTATTCCGTATATTATTTTCCACCCCCTTCCTCTTAAAAATATATATGAAATGAATATGAGATCGTAAAATAAAAGATATATAGACTTACAAATTCAAAATTTACGTATTATTTTATTCTTTTTTATTAATACAAAAAAAGAGTTGATGTTATCAGCTAGAATTTAAATCAAAACACGTAGCGTTCCAGCCTAATATTGTGTTAAGTATGCGCATGCGTATGACCGCACAAAATATATGCTCGGTCTTAATGTACATTTTAGATGTAAATTTGCCAATGTTTGTACACGTTATTCATGCATGTAAACAAAAATATTATTCGCTATAAACCATCCTTGGTTAATGAATATTATTTCCTGAAAATTTCAATGTTATATGACCAGTACTTAAGAGTTTACCTGTTAAATATTTACACACACATACATGTACTATTTTATTTATATAGAAGATTAAGCTTTTTGTTAATTGACAAAGAGAGAAAGAGAGAGAGAGAAGGAGAGAGAGAGAGAAAGAGAGAGAGAGACCTTGATTCTGTGGGGTTGGTTGTTATGTGGCTCACCGATGGAGAGATATAGATATGTCAGTCTGCTCTCTTCTGTTTTCTGTTGTTTATTTTTCTCTTATATAGTCGCAAATCGACATTCCTGGAATTGTAAACATCAATATTTTACATTCTTCTTCTCTATTTTGTATTGTGCAATTTGTATCTTCTGATATTGGAATGTAACAGTTCTTTGTTTTCATTTGATTACAATTTCTGGTCATTTTTATCGGACACGAAAAATGTAGATCAACTCCATCTGGAATTTGCGTGTGCGCACGCCTCTGCTTTCAAATATACGTAACCGGTTAAGAAAATGGCTATAAAAAAAGAGAAAAAGCACGTTAGAGAGAGCGATCACGTTAGAGATGTAGACGACGTTTTGGAGCACGTCCAAGAAGGCGATCACGTGAGAGACGTCAAAACCGTAACGAGAAGTCATGCGCGGCGGGATAATGAGGAAATAAATATCGCTGTTACAAAAAAAAGTGAATTGGAGTTTATTTTTATTCATTGTCTACTTTGCGACTGAGGCTACAACGTGTTGGGTAACGTTACACATTTACAAACTGTTGTAATTAAATAAAACTTATATTTATGTAGAAAAAACAACATAAACCATGATTTTGTCGAAACAGCGACGAAAAAAACTTTCGTTTTTAAAGTCGATTATTTATTACAACGGCTCAACTTGAGAAATATATTTCTATGGTGGAGACTCACTGTTACATAACGAAAACCGTTTACAGAATGGATTATTGATCGACGGATGGAAGGTAAGAATTTAACCTCTAGTTTACAAAAGCTGGTTCAACCACATGATTTCCGGAGGGAACGAGAATATAAACGACAAAATATTATCTAGTTTCATGTTTCGGAAGTTTTGAGATTAATATTGATAATTTTGCAAATTATTGGAACTATTCGAATCACTGTACATGTATTGGATATCACTTTCGCAACGTTTGAGCTGAAGTAACTTTCGACCTTCTTAAGATTTATGTTGTTGGACTCGATAAACTCCATACATATTCGTGAGTTCGACAGGAAGATTCCTGTATTCGACAAGATACGCCCGAAGAAGGTCGGAGATTATATCGGCAGAAACGTTGGAACGATAACATAATAGCAGTTCAATTTACAAAAAAAATGTTTCAATCTCGCAAATGGAAATTGCGAATTCATTTCCATCTTTTGGCAAATTATTTCGTTAAAATGATTTATTCTAATCAAATGAAAGTGCGTGTTTTTTTTTATTCGAACTTAATGAGAATTAATGAAAATATGTTTCATTAATTTTCTCATGAATACAATTAAAAACTTTAACAATACATTTCATGGATGTGTGCTACAGATGGTACGCAATCATAAACACACGCACATGGCACAATACAGAGAAAGTAGAAACCCTAGTTGGAGTCAGTGTCCCTTATTATGCCGTCTTAAACAGAGGCGAGATAACTACATCTTAATGCCCTGGTTGTTAGCACCCTCCCCCTACATGACCGTGATTTGGCCGTAGGCGGAGATATACACAGAAATGCAGCGCCATAATTCCCTGTCTTTGTCCGAACCGTCATGAGGTGAGCACGCATATTTCTGTCTCTCCGTAAATGAAGGGGTGCCCCCTTACCTCAACACTAGTTAAGGTAGGTTAGTTAGTTTTGAAGAGCCTATTGTCTAGTTTTAATTGTAACCTTGTGAATGTTATTGATTCTTTCAATTCAGATTTGAAAAAATATATAGAACTCTTGAAGACGGTCAGAGGTTGCATCGTTCGAAACGTTGTGAAAATCACACTCAAGGTGAGAACAGTAGTCCGATGAATCCAAATAATACGAACATATTGTTTATCCTGTAAAACATTCACAACAAGCACACGTCTAATTACAACCACTGTCAACAATTTCCCCTATTCTCTATCAGTGCCTAAAACTAAACATAAATTTTATTGACAAAGTTTCTTTTCTACAACTGTTAGTCAGTGGAACACAATACTTGGGGACTGCTTTCCATGGTTGCTTTCAAGTTAAATTTAAAGAAATTCTTTCTAAACCGACCTCTTAAATAACCAAATTCTACCAAATTTCAACCATTACGTTGCTGTCTCGTCGGCCACATGATATTCATCAACTTTTATCCTCGAGTTGATTATGACCTTGATAAGCTGTAACTCACTTGTTAGAAAAGTATTTTTAAATATCTACAAGTTGTCTTTGCACATCTACGTCGACTCAAAACTGATTATCAATAATAAGTTAAGATATCTCCTGAGTGTAATGAAGCGCACTGCAACATGAAGTGCGACCTGCCGATCTCAAGTCCTTTGCTCTACCGCTGAGATGTGCCGACGGCGGGCAAAGATCTTGATTCTTTTTTATTTTGCTGTGTAATCATGCAGCGATGCTTTCGACGAGCCGCTAGAATAGACGCTTAGGGTTCACAAGTTGGGAAGAACAATTGGTGACGTATTATTTCGTTTTACGGCAATTCTTGACATTTTATGTAACCTTCGAATACGAATCATTTGACTTCTGTGCTTTTGCAAAGAGAAGGAAAATGAAGAAAAAGAAAATGAGAAGATATTTGGAAAGAAACGACCCAGATCAACAGTCAAACAAACAAACAAACAAACAAACAAACAACATATATATATATATATATATATATATATATATATATATGTATATATTTTATTAAATATAATGGACGTTTTTTGTCTATTCATTTTACTCTCGATCCTTTACAACTTCCGATTAAGAATCTTCACTTCTGGCGGCAACTGGCTCATGTAATCACCATATTTATCATAAGTCCGAGTACTCTCCAATCCTTCGGGATTCATCGTCAGGGATAAATTAATCTAATAAATTCAAAACCAGTTAGATTAATTTATCCCTGACGATGAATCCTGAAGGATTGGAAAGTACTCGGACTTATGATTATATCAGTAAGTTTCCGCCAGAAGTGAAGACTATTTTTTGTATCTTCAGACCGTGCTCTTTTTAACAAAGGGACACATACTTAACGTGCACCGGTTCCCCGAGCCTCTTTTTCATTCTCCTTATCTCTCTGTGCGAGTTTTCTCATTCTTTTTCTTTTTTTTTTACTTTCTTTCTTTCCTGCCCTTTCTTTAAAGAAGAACATCGCCATAGTCTCGTTTTCGATTCTGTCTTTCCTTCTTTTTACCGTGGAATTTGAAACGAAACGCACGGCTTTTCTCAACTCCATTGGACTGGGCCACCCCCTTGTTCTCAGCCATGAGGTACGTTTGGAATATCCCATTATTCCTTGTTTTGTGTTCCTATCACTTCAGTAAAAAAACATGTAACCTTATTCATGTTTAATTTAATCCAGTGTTGAAGTTCCACCTGCAATTTTGAGAAATTTTAACTTATTCTCTCCTTCTTCACTTGCACAGAACTTGCTTTTCTTATACTTTTTGAGTTTGTATTACTTTACACATAGATTCGAAAAAGTTGTCAAAAACAAATATATAACAAATAAATGTTATCAAAGGCAAGATAAGATACTTTTCTACCTAACTGGATACTATTTTTTAGTGTTTTTATTTAATGTAAAGTGGTTATTCAGCTCCAAAAACATACATTGTCTACCGATGTATTTGAAAATTTAAAATGGCGCCGGGCGCTCTCTTTGACACGGTAAGTTTGGGAAAAGGAGTTAAAAGTTAAAAATATGCAAAATACTGCTAAAAACCCACCGAATATGTCAGCCTATGTAAGGGTAACATATATTGAGCGAATTTCTGGCAATAATTTGTCTAGTTTTTTTTATTTATAACCCTTTTTCCCAAACTTACCCTGTCAAAGAGAGAGTCCGGCGTCATTTTAAATTTTCCAATACATCGGTAAACACTATATGGTTTTCGAACTGAATAAACATGTTACATTAAATAAAAACATTAGAAAATTATCCAGTTAGGTAGAAAAGTAACTTATCCTACCTTTGATAACATTTATTTGTTATATATTTGTTTTTTTTACAACTTTTTCGAATCTATGTGTACAGTAATACAAATATGACTTTTTTTATTTCTATTTTTATTTTGTTGTAGCTTGTGCAGTTTACGCGCCGTGCTAAAATAACAACCTTTGGAGAACTTTTCCTAACAAGAAAAAAAGAGACATAACTGTTCCGGACTTTCACCTAACAATTTATGGAAGAGGAGACAAGATACCCTAAATTTGATTTTATTCGGAAATCCTGTCCAAAATATATCATTTATTTTCATTTATTTTCATTTATTTAATTATTTTTCTCCTTTTAATTTCTCTTGCTTTATTTTTATTTCAGATTTTGATTAGCTAATTAATAAAGCGTTTTCAACGTAACAGTTGTTTTCGTTGTGTTAATTTTAGTTTTTTTCTGTCCACCCAACGCACGCTTTCTGAAGTTTGACTGTTGGTAGGTATTGTATGTACCTGAAAGCAAGATTTATGTTATTCGGAAGTTGGAAAGGATCGAAAATAGAATTAATAGATAAAAAAACTATTTTATTTAATGTAATATGCCATAGAGAAAAAAAAATGCTGCCCATATATATATATATATATATATATATATATATATATATATATATATATATATATAGATAGATAGATAATTTGTTTGTGACTCATGTCAAATCTTTAAAACTACTTGAGTCGATTACTTTGACATTTTGCTACAGTATTTTAATCGAATAAATGCGTGTTTTTATATATGATTTTAATTTGAACGTTATACTACATGTTTATTTAATAAATTATGTGGTTTTCTTTGTAATGAAATGGCAATTTTATTATGCGGGAATTATCACCGGGCACGTGACAGTCTTTCCTTTTCAACCTTTTCCTTTTTTTCTTCGTCGGTTTAGTGGCAAGTATACTTCTTTCTCTTTTTACAAATTTTTAACATATTTTTTCCGTTATCACTTCGATTTACTTTGTTAACTGACTACCCATTTTCCCCCCTCTCTCTAAACTTTCTGTCTAGGTGGGTTCCAACGATCAAACACTAAACTGTCACGTAAATAAAAAATGCTCGATTTATTAATTAAAAACTTTTGCCAGATAGGAATGCTCACTAATGCCTTCCCACATCATTAATTTCGGACACTAAAACAAACGCTTTTGCTATAGCATTTAACCCGTGGTACTTTTCATATATTTTATATGAAAAAATCTTACAATATTTAAAAAAATATATCATTTTCGAACGTCGTGCAACATTTTTCTTTCGGCTGTGTTTTTCATTCATTCATTTTATACTGTTTTTCTCTTCACACAGACGCACAGACGCACAAACCTTTCTTCGTCAAGATTGTATGCGTGTGTGTGTATGTATATGTATGTGTATTATGCATTGTGTATGTATATATGTATATATGTGTGTTTGTTTACAGATATGCATGTGTGTATGTGTATATATGTATATTTGAATATATATATATATATATGTATGCCATTGACCGTCTTGTGTATGTTTATGTATGTATATGTATGTGCATTATGTATTGTGTATGTATGTATGCATATATGTGTGTTATATGTATGTGTGTATGCGTATGTATGTGTATATATGTATGTTGCGTGCATGTATATATATATGCATGTATACTAGTGACCGTCTTCAGTGTCATGTCTGTTTGAGCGTATGAATTTTGCCGGCAGGACTAAGGTCATTTTCGGCTCATGGACTTTCAGTGCCTGAGGGAGTGGCACTCGTCTGACAAGACGAGACGTTGCAATCAATCATGTATGTATGTATGTATGTATGTTGTGGTCAGGTCATGTCATATGCTACTGGTACCATGTAACCCAGTACTACCTGCCTCATGGTCGGGTCACCGGCGACTAATCTGGTTCCCCCACTAGACTTGTTTGGTGAGGAGGGCGGCTAGTCTCCCTGAAGGATTAAAAACAAGACCTTCCGAAGGGCGAATGAACTCTTTCTGGATCAACGGCCAACTAGCACCGTGTATATTTGTGTGTGTGTATATGTGTATTGGGGTAGAGAGGGCTCCTGTAAGCCGTGGTGATGGCAACCTTTCTAGGAGAAGCAAATCTCTGATTTAAAAAACCATAAAGCGGAAGACCAGTACCCGCATTAAGCTGGTCTGCAGTTTAATTTGTTGCTGGCTATCTTGCTCTTGCTTGTTGCTGGATCTCAACATTTTGAACCGAGAGAGAGACTTAGCTGTCATACAAAGCTAAGACTCTGTAAAATCATCTTTGTATAGATACTCCCTCAGGCATTTGGGCTCATGGACTTTAAGTGTCTGAGAGAGTGGCACTCGTCTGACAAGACGTTGCAATCATCATCATGTATGTATGTATATTACAAATACAGCGCCTAAAATTCCAAAATGGTCACCCATCTGATACTAGCTAGGCTCAACGCTTATCTCCATTTGTTTCCAGTCGTCCTAAACTTAACACGAGCCACTGTTATTTAACAATGTCGACTCAGGAAAGACGTTGTTGAAGATTGCGCACCTCCTGCCACAAAAATTCACGCACAGGCACCCTTACCGTTGCTATCCATAGTTTGTCAAGACTCAAGGAAGCCTTTTTAATGTATATTACATATATGTGTAACATAGCGCAGACGGCTTTATGCAAAGGCATGCGAAATGACGTCACCTGTAAAGAAAAAAACTATAGACAAGAGGAAGAGGACGATCACGACAAGAACATGGAGCACGGAACGAAATAACGTTCGAGATCACGTAGGTAACGTCACTGCCGTTACAATGAGTAAATAAATGCCGTTTTTATTAGGCTGAGAAGAAAGTCCTTGTAGAATTTGAAATTTTGATTTCAAATGATGTATTTTCGATTAAGTTTTCGTTACAATACCTTTACTTTATATATAGTTTTAAAGAGCGTTTTTCAATCTAATCGTTTTAATTACAATCGTTTTAAAACAATTATGTCCGCTTCTCAGAAAGTTGAATACAAGATGGGAAAAAAGCAAATACGCACAATTTTCTTATTTCAGTTCAAACTAGGCCGAAAAGCTACTAAAACAGCTCATGATATCAACGAAGCGTTTAGCCCAGGGATCACTACTGAACGCACAGCACAATGGTGGTTTAAGAAATTTTATGGTGGCGACGAGAGTCTTGAACTGATGAGCGTAGTGGTTGGTTATCGGATGTTGACAACGATCGAAGCAAATCCACGACCAACTGTACGAAAACTTACTTCTGAATAAGACGTAAGGTAACAGCGATTTCTAACCACTTGAGAGAGATTGGACAGACAAAACACTTGATAAATGAGTGATTCACGAATTGAACGACAAGCAAAAGAAACGCCGTTAATGAAATATAATCTTTCCTTTATTTTAAATGTGAAAATCCACTTTCATTGAGCTTATTATTTGTTAGAATTCGAAATGTTATTAATAGAATATATGCTTCAATACTATATATTTTCTCATAATCGTTTTGGGAAAATCTTTTAAATCTTTTTTTGGCCAGAATTTTGGCTGTTAAGGGGTTAAAGTTCAACGATTTGACCTTTGGAAACTGTACCAAACTCCTCCACCAATTTTGGGTCGAAACACTTGAAATTTTAAATGTAGGTTACTTGGACATGGATCAAACTTTTTAATTCAATTTAAGCCCACAAAAAATAAATGTTAATGGATAGAAAATTTGGTCAAAGTTAAAATGTAACCTCTAAGGTCTTTACCAAATTACTCAGTCAATTTTTGGTCTAAACATTTGAAATTTTACATAAAGTGCACCGAGAGATAGGGCAAGCGTTTTAATCAGGTGGAGTGGAAAATTTGAGCTGCCAAGGGGTCAAAGTTCAAAAGATTTGACCTTTGCGGTGTCTAGCAAACTACTCAGCCAATTTTGTGTCTAGACATTTGAAATTTTATATAACGGGTATTCAGACCATGCGGCAAGCATTTTAATCAGTTTTGGGGATAATTTTGGCTGGCAAAAGGTCAAAGTTGAAAGAGTTGGCCTTTGCAGATTCTACCAAATTCCTCCGTCAATATTTGGTCAAAAGACTTGAAATTTTAGATATAGGTAACTTGGACATGAGTAAAAAATTGTATTTTATTTGAGACCAAAATAATAAATGCTGAAGGGTTAAAATTGGAGTCAAAGTTTAAGAAAATGACCTCTGCGGTCGCTACAAAATTATTCGAACATATTTTGGTCTAAACATTTGAAATCTTAGATAAAGAGGAAGTAAAGAAGCATGGCCGTGGAAGACTTTTTACCCGAATACGATGTCCAACATGTTAAAAATATAGCATTTGTTGTAAAAATCTAATGGATAAACATCTGAAGAAGTTGGTAGGGACAGGATATTTTTACGGAAACATAAATCGTAAAATTGCTAACTCATTAATGAAACGGCTGTAATGGAAAACTCCAGGAAATAAACGAAGGTTGTAATAAAGAAAACGTGGGTCTTTGAATGTTCAACAAAATTTTTAACTATATATAAATATATATATATATATATATATATATATATATATATATATATGAAAAATGGGGACGAAACGTTGTGAATTTTTAAAAAGGTCAAACGTTTTCTTTCCTGTTTTCCCATAATGTTATAACACCATACCTGACTTTATTTTCATATATATATATATATATATATATATATATATATATATATATATATATATATAACTCTATTGATCGTCTTACCGCCCTTGCTTTCATCTTGTCTACCAAAATTATTGTTGTTATAGAAACCAGCTTCACACTCTTTTCCAACAAAGCAACCATATTGAATACAAATACACTTCAATCGTTGCTCAATTTGTAGACATAGTTTTATTCATGAAAGCATGTTTGGTTATGTATTGGTTTCGTTTTGATGGCACTCAAATCATATTTCTTTTTTACTTTTGAAATCATGACTATATATTGGGTACAACGCCGTCTGCTCCTGATAATATACATTAGATATCTTATTCTACAAATTATGCTAACTTGGAGAAATATGAATGGATATAAAATCAATGCGTAAAAAAGATAGTTGTAAACCAGACACATTATTAGGCGAATTTTAATTATATTTTATGTAAATATTTTTGGCGGAGGAATAATAAAAGAAATACTTTTTTTTACTATTTCGTTGTAACGATTCTGATACGGACGATTATTTGGTTGAGATCATGAAATGAACATCACTACAAGTTGCACCTCATTCAAGCTCCATTCTCAAATACGTCCTAAAATCGAATACTGTTGCCACATCTAGGGAGAAGCTTATAGCAGTACTCTTTTCTGCATTGACATGAAAACCATCTTCGAGTCTATTTGTGCTCTTTTAACATGTTTATGGTAGGTGCTTGACTTTTATATATAGGTAACATATACTATTACACGTTTTTATATAAACACTGTATATACACACAAAGACGACGGCGCATACATTGTAAGAACTGTTTACACACACTAAACGATACCGTCATTAACAATTATACACACACCACTAGACTACACCTAGTCAAGGTAGGAAAACGTACTCTTTGCAGTTTCTTCGCGGATCTGGTAACACTAGTTCATTATCAATATCGGCACACAATTTTTATGAATCTTGAAAGTCTGATTAAAATACTAGCCTGGGTTCCCGGCGTTCCCGGGTGTTTGAAGGTGTGTGTTGAGCAAAAGAAAAAAAGTTGTAGTAGGCAGGCAGGCTCGAACCCGTGACACAAAGGCAGAAAAAAGTGGAGGTGTGTGTAAGGGTGTTGGTTGAGCAAAAAAAAAAAAAAAAAAAAAAAATGGAAAATTGCGAGCGCAAAAAAAAGTGGTGGTAGGCAGGCAGGCTCGAACCCGTACCGCGAAGAAGGGAAGGAACGTGAAAAAAACGTGACGTGTTTACTGTTGCGCCCATTCCCAAACCGGAAGTGACGTAGGTTTAAATTAAAGCGAGTCAATCGAAAAGAGGCGATGATTTTCGAAAATATCGGCGAAAAAAGTAACCCCTCCCTGTAGAAAAGTGCCCAGTTAAGGGTGAAGGAATTAATGTTTTGAGCCAATTCTTCGGTATTTGTCGTCCGAGGGGTCGAGTTTCAAAATGATACCGATCTTATCAAAATCTGTCGCCTCTGTCGAAAGTTTTAGGCAGACATACATACATACATTTAAACAGACAGGTGAAATTTATATTTTCGATGGGAGTTATTGAACACACTTAAGATAAACAATATGCTTCTTATAGAGACAAACATGCATCTAAAATGTGAACAAAATCTGATTATCGCTTATATAGTAACTGTTTTATCATTAAATTCATAAAGAAAGAATTTGACATTTCCTACCCACAGTCACATTACATTTCCCGCCCTGATTTACTTTCCGCTGTCCAATTTCTAACATTACAGCTTAAGAGGCCAGAGGCATTTTGGTGCTATAAAACCTCCGACCCAAGAATCAATAATTCATTTGATCAGCTTCCGGTCACTAAAGAAGGATTCCTAATGCGATTAGTTATGTTCAACTGATTTCCCCTAGCGCGCTTTAGGATGAATGCACCCATTGGTGAACGCCGGACAAAGACCGCCATCACGACTTAATTATTCTTGGAGCCACTATCAACAAGATCGACATCGTCCCACTAAAATCTATTGAACGCTTCTTATGTGATAGAACCACGTTACCCGCGCTCGACAACATCGTCTACCTCATTGTTATTTCCGGGGTCTTCTCCTTTGTTTTCTCTTATGCCGTGTCGTCGTCTCTCACCATAGCAGCTGCTGTGGATGGCGCGCTGGGATTCATAACTATAACAAAAATATAATTTAAAAAAGCACAGACTCTGACACATTCTGAAAATATCAGTTTCAGTTTGGGCGTGGGTGTGACACCATCGACACTTTACACGTTAAGGTCCACATCTACGGTCTGTCGAGGCCGTGTTCGTCAGTGGATGTTAGCTTATCTCGATCTGCTGAAACTATCTCAATTGGTCAAAATCACGACCCCCTTCCAACTGTCTCAAACTCGCAACTCTCCTCAACTGGAAACTGTCCCCAATCGTCGAAACCCCAAGACTGTTCGTAAATTGTTCCTAATTGTTGTAAATTGTCGCAAAACTCATTAGCACTCCTACGAACTGTAAACATACTGAACTACTGTCCTGTCCCTTTGTCCCAAATCGCAGCTACACCTTGATTAACAATCCTATTTTTTCTTTCTTTTGTGTTCTTTATTGAACAACTTCCTATACATTTTTCCTGTTGATAAACTTCTTTTCTTTTTTTCTGTTACATATTTCTTGTTTTTATTCGTAACAGTTTTAGTCGATGGTGTGCCACCTATTACACACCGGTTAGTGAATCTCGTCTGAAAAATATCCATTCTAACCTATCTGTTTTGTGCATTTTAGTGTATGACGTGTGAGCTTATCATTTATGCGTTTTCTCTATGATTATCTAAGCCAACAGTTATTTTATATTTAGAATTGTCAATTACATTTGTCAACGATGATTTGGAAGATGAAGTAAAAAAATTACTAGAGAAAATTACTTCGGATTATTTAGCTCTTGTAAATTTTATGGGTTTGTGTTGCTATACACAGATATCAAGCTAAATAATTATACAAAATACCGTTGGAAACTCGCTCAATATGTTACCGTGACATAGGCAGACATATATTCGGTAGGTTTCTAACAGTATTTTGAACTCATTTCCCCAAACTTACCCTATTCAACATCGAGCACACCGCCATTTTGCTTTTTCAAATATATCGATAAACACTGTATGATTTTCGAACAGATTCCACTTTTTAAAATGAGTAAAACCACTAAAAAGTTTTGCAGATAGGTAGAAGAGTAAATTATCTTGCCTTTGATAACATTTATTTGTTATATATTTGATTTTTGACCAGGTTTTCGAATCTATGTGTATAGTAACACAAACCAAATTTTATTAATACGTTTTTCGTCAAATTCTCGAAATGTAATGGTAATTGTCCGCATTATAATTAAATTGATTGTAAAGTACAAATAATGTGAGCTTTCGTTCAGTTAAAAATGTTTCCAGATTATATAACCGTATCAAATGTATTATATTACTTAAATATAGTTTTTTTAAAAGAATTTAAAGAAACTCAAGAACACAAAAGGTATTAAAAGAAGTAAAAAGAAAAATTAAAAGATATGCAAGCATTAAAAGATCGAAAATCGTTAAGGACGAAACGAATACAGATAATCCAAAAAAGTTAAAGAAACATAAAATAAAAAGAAACAAAGAATTAAATAGAAACAAACAGAAAAATGTAAAAAAATTAAATGGAATAAAAACAAAGAAAAACAAAGAATTAATAGAACATAAAAATTAAAAGAAATAACGAATAAAAAGAATCAAAACCTAAAAGAACACAAAAAAATTAAAAGACACAAAAACACAAAATTAAAAGGAATGAAAATGAAAATAATTTTAACAAGAAAAAACTGAAATAAATACTAAAGAATTAAAATCCTGCATCTAGATTAAAATTTAATGAAAATAAGCAGAAAAGAATTAAGCACATAAAAAATACAAGCTATTTAAAACCAAGAAAGCAAAGAGAAGGCATACTCACATACAAAATATGAAAAATAAATTCACGAACAGACTAGTAAAAACAAACAAATTTAAAGAATATAAACACTAAAAGAATGAAAATAATATAAACAAATAAAGGAAAATAAAAAAGAACTTTAAAATAAATTTACTAAAAATATATAGAATAGAAAATTAAACAAGAAATTACTTCATATATGTTGTAAAATATCTGTCGAGAGTATGTTAAATTGATTCATATAATTATTTAAATTACCCGTACGAGGGTAGATAAAATTATTTTAAATTTGTGTTGTACATTACCCGTCCTCGCGAAGGTAAAATTATTTCATATACATGCTGTAAATTATCTATCATAGAGAAGGTACACTTATTGCATACATGTGTAATACCCGTACTTGGATAGGTAAAATATTCTTTTGCTCGAAATAGCAAATAATACATAGACATTAAAAATCCCTCTATCCCAAGATTAACAGATATGTTCAAAATCAACTTTAATTTGCACATTGTTTATACGGTCCCAAGCAACGCAGGGTAGACCTGCTAGTAAAGAAATAATGGATGATAGAGAAATTAAAAAAAAAACTTCAAAATAAATTTACAAAGAATATATAGAATAGAAAATTTACAAAGAATATATAGAATAGAAAATTTACAAAGAATATATAGAATAGAAAATTGAAGGAACTAAAAAGTATAAAACATTCTAAAAAGGACATAATGACTTTATAAAATGGAAAAAAATACTGTCAAACCGTCCTCTTGTCTATACAACGCACCAAAGTCTTTTCTCCTTTCTTCTCTCAACTTGCAACAAGTCCTCGTGTATTCGATATTATCTTCCACAGTTGGCTCTCGTTCTAAGTTGTCCAAAAACAAACAACCCTCCCAAAACTCCACTCACCCCTGCTTTAGAATTCGTCCGGTTTATTAACAGTTACCAATTGTAAATTAATGGCATACGTTAAGCAATGAGCTTCCTACAAATATATGCTTTTCTTTTTTCGACATTTTCTACTGGCATTTTACAGGATAAGTAAACACGAGGTCGTTTGCGAGATTGATTTCTACCACAGACTTAAAAGAAATAAAGGAACATAGAGGACTAAATGAATTAAAAGGCGAAAGCTTAAAGAGAACTAAAGAACATACCGAACTGAAAGAACATAAAATTGAACCCTTAAAAGAGCATCAAAGTAAAAGTATAAAAACATGAAGAATTAAAACAAAAAACCGATAAATGGAATTATAAGAACGAAAAACACTAAAAAGAACTAAAACAAAAACTGATAAATGGAATTATAAGAACGAAAAACAATAAAAAGAACTAAAACAAAAACTGATAAATGGAATTATAAGAACGAAAAACAATAAAAAGAACTAAAACAAAAACTGATAAATGGAATTATAAGAACGAAAAACAATAAAAAGAACTAAATCAAAAACTGATAAATGGAATTATAAGAACGAAAAACAATAAAAAGAACTAAAACAAAAACTGATAAATGGAATTATAAGAACGAAAAACAATAAAAAGAACTAAAACAAAAACTGATAAATGGAATTATAAGAACGAAAAACAATAAAAAGAACTAAAACAAAAACTGATAAATGGAATTATAAGAACGAAAAACAATAAAAAGAACTAAAACAAAAACTGATAAATGGAATTATAAGAACGAAAAACAATAAAAAGAACTAAAACAAAAACTGATAAATGGAATTATAAGTACGAAAAACACTAAAAAGAACTAAAACAAAAACTGATAAATGGAATTATAAGAACGAAAAACAATAAAAAGAACTAAAACAAAAACTGATAAATGGAATTATAAGAACGAAAAACAATAAAAAGAACTAAAACAAAAACTGATAAATGGAATTATAAGAACGAAAAACAATAAAAAGAACTAAAACAAAAACTGATAAATGGAATTATAAGAACGAAAAACAATAAAAAGAACTAAAACAAAAACTGATAAATGGAATTATAAGAACGAAAAACAATAAAAAGAACTAAAACAAAAACTGATAAATGGAATTATAAGAACGAAAAACACTAAAAAGAACTAAAACAAAAACTGATAAATGGAATTATAAGAACGAAAAACAATAAAAAGAACTAAAACAAAAACTGATAAATGGAATTATAAGAACGAAAAACAATAAAAAGAACTAAAACAAAAACTGATAAATGGAATTATAAGAACGAAAAACACTAAAAAGAACTAAATCAAATACTGATAAATGGAATTATAAGAACGAAAAACACTAAAAAGAACTAAATCAAAGATTGATAAATGGAATTATAAGAACGAAGAACACTAAAAAGAACTAAAAGAATTAAAAGTGATAAAATAACTCAAATGAAAAACCAAAAAAAGGTAACTATAAGAAGAGAACGAACAAAAATAAAAGAACTAAAATGCATCCGTTGGTTCAATTCATTTTTTACATAGCAAAAATTGTATGCTCTGCAGGTATAATACGATCAGCCGGTCACTGACGTATGACTGGCTTCACATGTTACACTAATTGTCTTAGAAGTTGTCTAACGAAGATGTGAAAATGGCCAGTTATTAGGGTCTGTGTAACAAGAAGAAAATCATACCTGAGATGTTGGATGTGGGCGTGGCTCCTTTACATTCTCCAGATGACCTCTTTACCCTGGCGGCATTCTGGTTGGAATTTTCTTTCTTCGTCCTCCGGATCACTTTGTTGTTTGATGGAAGCAGTCATGGCAGACTCAATAAGACACACACCACAACACAATCGTAATATTTA
This sequence comes from Euprymna scolopes, assembly GCF_053919585.1. NCBI lineage: Eukaryota > Metazoa > Mollusca > Cephalopoda > Sepiida > Sepiolidae > Euprymna > Euprymna scolopes. Next base: position 56,322,972 of record NC_136514.1, on the reverse strand, counting down.
TGAGAAATCTAAACTATTTTATTTCTATACATAAATATATTACAATATTTTATAATGTACAAATTATAATTAGTTCTTTACAATTAAACCTAGGCAATAGGCTTTTCAAAACAAACTAACCTACCCTAACTAGTGTTGAGGGAGGGGATGCTCCCCCATTTACGGAGAGAGAGAAATATGCGTGTTCACCTCATGACGGTCTGGACAGAAGAGAGAGAGAGAGAGAGAGAGAGAGAGAGAGAGAGAGAGAGAGAGAGAGAGAGAGAGAAAGAGAGAGAGAGAGAGAGATCTAGAAAGGGAATTCTGGGAATGCATTTCTTTGTATCTTTACGCTCATGGCCAAATCACCACTCGGCCATGCTGTAGAGTGTGTTAGAGACCGTGGCCCTGAGATATAGTGTTACACAGGTATCATCTCCTCTAGCATGTCTAACGTTCTTGCGCTTCTATTAAAGCTCACTTCTTGATCTTCACCTTGTGTCTCCTCCTTGCTAACTTCTCAAGCAACATGAGATAAGTCACATATTTTATATGTAAACTATTTATACTTTATCTTGAAGGCGAAGAATAAAACCGAAAACGATA
>NC_136514.1:56314887-56317387 GCF_053919585.1 Euprymna scolopes | reverse complement strand
CTGACCCATCAAATTATCGCCCCATTAGCCTCCTCCCAGTTTTCGCCAAAATATTTGAGACCATAATTAACCCAGCTCTAGTCCGTAACCTTACAGATGCTAAACTTCTGACTGACAAACAATATGGATTTGGACAAGCCCGTTCAACCGCATACATCCTCACTGTAATCTCTGAACGTATATACCATTCACTGGACAAAGCGGTGGAGGGCAGAGCGGTAGCTCTAGATATATCTAAGGCTTTTGACAGGGTATGGCATGAGGGCCTCCTCAGGAAAATTTAATCATAGGGTATAACTGGTAGAATATTTAACATAATTAAATCCTTCTTAGATAAGAGAAAAATCCAGATTGTCCTCAACGGTCGTACATCTACACAATATGATATAAATACAGGAGTGCCTCATGGGTCTATCCTTGAACCTTTATTGTTCCTAATATTTATTAATGACCTCCCCGACAAAACTGCCTCTGAGATGGGTATATATGCTGATGACACTACACTCTATAACAGGTATGATAGGAAAACAAATGAACACATAACTAAAGAAATGGTAAAAACACTAGAGAATAACCTCCAATCTGTAGTGGAATGGGGACAAAAATGGATGGTCACATTCAATGCTGTCAAGACTACACTGGTTTTCTTTCAATAATTACAAGAAACCTTCTCTGACACCAATAGCAATGGCCAGTGACTCCCTATCTGAGAGTACATCTTTCAAACTGCTTGACCTAACGTTCATAGGAAACATGAGTTGGAACAATTACATTGAAAACATTGCCAGCGTCGCTGCGAAGAAGGTAGGCTCTCTCTACCGTGCTAGAAAACTAGTGACACCTGTACCTCTATGAGGCCACCATTCGCTCATGTATGGAGTATTGCTGTCACATTTGGGCTGGTACATCTCCTGCTAGTCTCTCGCTCCTAGACAAGGTTCAAAAGAGAGTCGCCAATCTGATAGGCCCTGAACTGGCATCTAGGTTTCAGCCTCTGTCCTATTGACGAAACGTTGCATCCCTCTGCCTGTTCTACAAGTATTTTAATGGTGAATGCTCTGACGAACAGTAGACACTTGTGCCCCTACAACGTAGACACCCCCGACAAACCCGACAGGCAGCTAAATCCCACCCCACGTAGTAGAAATCCCTAGATGTAAAAGATATTTCTACTCCAGTAGTTTCTTCCCCAGAACCGCTAGACTCTGGAATTCCATTCCAGATCCCTGCTTTCACAACTGTACTAACATGCAGAAGTTCAAGTGTAATGTGAACCGACATCTTGCTGCCCAAATCCCAACATAGTGCCCCAGTAGTTTCTGCCCCTGATAGTAGCCCCCTACACCAAAGTGGGAATGTGCCTTGTTTGGAGTGAAAATGTAATTAAATATATATATATGTATGTATATATATATATATATATATATATATATATATATATATATATGCACGAATACACATCTATACACGCACCATATTTCAGAGTAATTGACTACTGAAATTGAAATTCAATATAGAAGGATGGAAGATTATATTTTTGTTATTTCCTTTCTGAAAGAAGGTTAGCGAAATTAACGGAATTACAACAGACTGGATGTTTTTTGATCGGCATGAATTATTCAAATTATTGAAATGAGTTTTGAACGAAGAAGCGAAGACGTTACGCATTAGATTAATCTGCCATCTTGTTTTCTATTCTTTTTTCTCTCTCCAGAAAACAAGATATAATTCGACTAGTTTTCGTACACGAATCAATCGATTTCGTTGCACCTATGTAAATTAATCAGGTGATCCGATATTGAATTTCAACAACCGTCTACAACGCCTCAGCAATAAAAAAAACAAGTTACAATAGAGAAATTAGATGAATGTTATGTGATCTTCTGTTCTGTTCCAAAATCTTGAGTATTTTCATTTGAATAGAATCAGTTTTCGGGTTTCGATGCTTGGGTGTGCGAAATAAATGTGGCGATATTACAGATCTCGGGCGAAGTTGACCGACGTAGCTGGTGGATTCACACAAATTATTAGTGAAACAGGCAAAGCTCTGATTTCCAGTGTTGACTTGAAAATACTAGCTGGAAAGACAGTAAGAGGATGACTAATATTAACTAAGATGTTTCTGTCGGATTAATGACAGGTTTCACAAGTAAACTTGCCATTATTTGTTACATAGGATAAAAGGTTTATTTACAATTCTCTCTCTCTCTCTCTCTCTCTCTCTCTCCCTCTGTTTCGGAAAAGAGAAAAATAAAGACAAAAGAAAATAATCTACAAAGTTATTAAATTAGATAAACTAGTCTCAATGAGAGGGGAGAGCAAATGATGGCTTAATAAAATAAAACGGTAATTAAGCAGTCTTCTTATCATTGTCAGAGAAAACCACATTGTATTGGGACGTAATCATCCAGATTTTCGGTCATATTGCACCCACACGGACTCAGTAAAAGAGTTAAATTTGCACCCACACGGACTCGGTAAAAGAATTAAATTTGCACCC
>NC_136514.1:56154887-56309887 GCF_053919585.1 Euprymna scolopes | reverse complement strand
AGAGATAGTTTTTTTTTCAGGCCATATACATACAAACGGGTACATGATAGCATATATTTGTCTATATTGGTTGAGTATTACGTTTCGAAAGCCCTCTAGTTAAAGTACTTAGTTTTGGATCAATTCTGTGGTTGGTTTACGATGCTTTACGATAATACTTCCCGTAGGCATATATCAACACTACAATTACAGCGTGCTAGAGCCTTGAATTATTTTAGTTAATCGTTTTCGTGTGTTTAATTATTAAGTATGCAAAGTGCACTTACCTTTATCTAGTTGGTGGCATATTGTGTTTTTGTTCATTTAACGGTACCACTTGAGATGGTGTTGAGGGGGAAACGAAAGAAGGGTTCCGTCCTTCATTTAGCTAAGTTAATTATGCTAACCTATTCTTCCAAGCTTTTCCGTGTGCGCAGTTATTAATTAGTTAGAGGTGTGTCGACTTTAAGTAAATATAGTTATTAATTTGCAGTATATCGGGACTACTTTGTATCCTTTCAACTTTTCCCTTGGTTCATTCTATTAATTAATTAATATATTGGGAGTAATGGGTTATGATTTATAGTATTACATCCATGAGAGAATCGCTATTCGTTTTTTTACCTCTTTTTTAGGAAGCGGGAAGTTAAAATAATACCAATACCCCCACCCCTCTGCTACAGCCAAACTACATAAGATCGTATTTTACTTCTTCCCTCAACCCAACCCCTATTTCCTTCCTTCATCACACCTCCATCCAAAACCTTTACTGCTGACATTCACAAAATATACACCCCACGTTCTTACAAAGTGAAAATAGCACCTGAATATCTTATAAAAAACGAATGTAATCTTGACTCTATTTTCAATATCGCTCCTTTTTTTTGTCTGATGAAGTGGTCGCTTCGAATTAAGATTCCACTGAAACATGCATGCACACATGTAACCAATAATGTTTTTATAATAAACAGACTATATATATATATATATATATATATATATATATATATATATAATTATTTCCACAGCTAAACAACGTCGCAGCCTACAAGAACCATAAAAGCCAACAAACCAGAAGACTCGAGTTTCGCCCTCATTGGACTCATCAGTTAGATATATTCGAACCCAAAATTCGAAACCCGAGCCTCTTGCGTGCGAGGCAAGCTCTCTGTCAACTGAGCAAACGCCCCGCACACAAGAAATTCTATTAATTAACACACATCAAGCAAATTGCAGCGAAATCCCATTGTGAAATAGACCTACTTCGTCCCGACAAGGGACGCAGTCTTCCAACCAGCTAATAATAACAAGCAGACGTCTCACAAGTAGGAATTTTTAACTGCGACGAGGAAAAAGGTAATTCGTCGTGTATTTTCTAGATCAGGGTCAGAGGTCACATTGTTTGACAATTCTTCTTCTATTCAAAATATCTGATAAGTGTTGTGCTGGAAGAGTTCAGTATATAGAACTTTATAAAAATGATATTTACAGTTTGTATGAATAATAATAAGGACAATGACATCAACTCCAATCTTCTTTCCTTATTTTAAAGTCTAAAAAAAAAAAAAAAGCAAAAGGAAAAAAAAAACAGAACGTCTTTTTAACATTACTGTAATTTACTGGATTTAATGTAAATATAGTATGTGTTATCAGACATATTTTCAACGATTCATGATACGTTGGAATATATTTAATCAGTTTTCATCCATTCATTAATATCTAGCTGAAATGTATGTTTATATTCAGACTGAAAGGTGTATTTAGGTATTATATTTCTTAGTCCGCCTCTCTATGTACCTATTCCACTTTCTATCGGAAATTACTAAGCCAATCTGGATGACATTTTGTATGAACTTTTGTTATGATGAGGTTCAGAGAATTCAGTATTATGGTATCCGTTAGATGCGTAGTTAGGGGTTAATAGAGATTAATAGAGATTAGTATTTAATACACTGTTCAACTATCAAGTTGGCAAATGACACTTATTCTAAGTCAACAGTTAACTTTTTCTGATGCTTAAATGGCTAAAAATGTCTCATTTCAGTCACGTAAATCATTTGGGTTGAAAAAAAAAAAACTCTTTTGAGCCGGATTATTTTTTTATCTTCACTAACAGCAAAGACGTTCGTTGTTCGCATAAGAAGCATCAGTCCCTCTCTCTTTCCTGTTTTATTATCAACAACAAAATACTCGTGAACGACGTGGCAGCCAAAAAAGTCTCTGAAGCAAAAAAAAAAAAAAAGAAAAAAAGTCTCATTCCTACTCAGCCATTTCTGACTCCCAAAGAGCGCTTAAATTTTCACAATCGGTTTTGCCTTGTCGTCAAAGGTTCCTAGGTTCTTGTGTTACCGTTTTCTTTACAGCGGGTACATGGTAACCGTGGCCACTTATTTTGTTGTCTCTATGTACCGTTACCACAGTAACTCGTGTAATAATAGTGTGGCGTTATATTTAGTTGATACTTTTTTGTATCCTCCCATAACGAAACTCGGTGAAATAATAAGAGTGTAGTCACTTTAAATTTTAATTTGAGTCCATCTCAAGGTTTTCTACTTCATACCAATTCTCTTATATTAGAACAGCCCCTTCTAAAGAATGAATTAATGGAAGACCTTTTCGAGTGTAACATAGTGCGGACGGCTATATGCAAATACTGAGCCGTGAGCGAAATGGCGTCACAGTAAAGAAAAAAGGAGACTATAAAGAGGAAAGAGCACGTTCGAGAAAACGATCACGTTAGAGACGTGAATGGCGTTCAAAAAGATACATGGGATACATCACGGCCGTAACGAGAAGTCACACGGGGCAGGAGGACGAGAAAATTAATGTCGTTGTTGAACAAAAAAAAAAAAGTTTTCTTTGCCTTAGCCTCCTTTGGTCAGTCTCTTTTGTAGACTGCATACAACGTGGTGTGTAACATTACACTAATACAATCCTCTTTACTTGCTTCCCGTGACGAAAGTAATGATTTTTAACCGGGATCGAACAGCTGAAGAAACCCTGATTTAATTCATCCCCTACAATGAATTAGCTCCTCTTTGCCTGGCGTGCAATTTAGAGAAATATTTAAATCATAAGTCGCACATAAGGAATCGAACACTGAACCATTGATTACGAATACCAGCTTTAACATAGACGATCTTGTGGTGTTTTTACTGTCGTACTATGAATAACTAGTCTAGAGATGTGGTCTTGCAAATCAAATAGGTTTGCATATGCCTGATTTAAGGGAATGACAGACTGAACATAATTGGCATTTTGTGATCAGGATTTCATTAATATTAACTTGAAACTGTCAAAAAGATGTCGTACTTATGTTATGTAAACTTTCAGGAATTATAAAAAATAGTTCAGAATGTTAAAGTCGTTTTTATTAAATGACTTTGCTAATAACATTTTATATGTGCAAATCTTATAAACATATATAATGATTTTTCAAATATTAAGACAATAATATGAAAATATTTTAAAATAAAAAAAAAACATAAGCAAAAGTGTAAGATATAATCTAAAATAAATATTTAAAACATTCTATATTTTTATTTTAAAAATGTATTTAGAAAAATTAATGAGTTGGGGACAAAACGTAAAATTAACTTCATTTATCTATTAAATTGCAAATGCTCAAATTGCATTATTTATTGAAAACTATCATAGTAAATACAAAATAAATAAATAAATAAATAAAAATGCCTACCCTAACCTGACGAATAGAAAGAGAAAGAAGATGAGAGAAAAGGTTATTTTGACAGAGCATCAAGCCGATTGTTTTCATTTAATTTCGTGAAATTTATCCAAGTCCAAATGAAAACCCACCCCTGATAGATTTTAAAACTCTTTTTTTGCCTTTTTCACAAAGATAAAACTAGAAACAAAGTCACTGTCTAATATTTCGTCTAACATTTCTGCGAGAATCAGGTTTTCTTTGTTCGCTCTCTATATTTCATTACTGGAGGAGAGAAGGGAGCACCCGGCCTTACCCAGTCGTAAAATATTTTAATACATGTAAATTTCATATTTATTTTTACAGAGCCAATTCTGTATTTAATATATATATATATATATATATATATATATATATATATATATATATATATATATATATATATATATACAAGGGGGTAGTCACCAACAATGTATATTTTTTAACATTATTTTATTTAGTGTCTTGGTTTTTCATTGAGAATTATGTTTAGATCATTGCAATAATGTTTTTAAATCATTGAAATCGTTTTTAACGCGTTTCAGACGTTCTGTGAAGCGTCCTCTTCAGAAATTATTATTTTCTAAATGTGTTGGAGATATAAAAATAGCATTTTCGTAGTTCATTTGAAATGTTTCCAAGAGGTGGAAACGTGTAAGTTTCTACTAATCATTGGAATGTTCAATTTTTATTACTGTTTTATTGGGCTGTGGTCACCCCTGTGTTGTGTTTCTCTCTCACTCTCTCTTTCTGCTTGTGTTTTTTCTTTGTGTGTGTGTGTGTGTTTTCTTTTATTGGTTTGAAGAATGTGTGTACTGTTTTATAGTATTATGAAGTTATTTGCTTCCATATATATGTATATATATGTGTTAGTGTGTGTGCGTGTGTGTGTGTGTATAGCAGGGATAAGATCAAGTACACATGCACCAGAAGGGCACATCGGTTTACCTTTACCAAAATCGATGAATTGTAATGACCTATGAGTCTATCTCACAAGTATGGTAACTCCGCGCCTGGGTACTATACCAGGTATTTCTACGGTCCATTTGGTTAAAATAAAATTAAATAATAAAATACAACAACATCAACAAATACAACAACAACAACAACAACAATAATAATAATAATAATAATAATAATAATAATAATAATAATAATACCTTAAGGAATGTCTTGTTCATACGTACGTTATCACTTTTAATATACATGAAATAAAATAGGATTGTCTGATCAGCTATTATCATAGTTATTAGTGATTAATCTGATATCGCTAAGATAAAAAAAAAATCAGACTTTTCTCATTATGAATAAATTGTTTCGAAATCAAATCCTAGTGTTCCATCATGTAAATCAGCACACTTTTTCAACGAATACATTTAAGAAAATGACTTTCGTTTTATTGATTTGAAAAACTGGTTACAAATTATTTTTACAGTAAGAAGTGAGAGAATATTTAGTGAATAAAAAAGAATTAAACTTTTAATTTTATATGAATAAATACTTTTAAAAGTAAAAAAAAAATATGCAAACGAGATGGCAATGTACCCAATAAAATTAATGAATGAATAAATAAATTCTACAAAAATTAGAGACAGCATAAAAATAAATTAAAACAAGGTGAAAAGCTTAAAAACACAATAAAAATTAGTATTTATTCATCCAAAAACGAACATACGCAACGAATGTAATCCCCCACATTTCTTCAACGTGTATCTGACAGAGGGAGAATAATTGCTGTTTTGGAGTCAGACACTATGCATCAACAAGTTATTGTTAGCTAATTTTTTCATCTTGAAGCGAGTACAAATTTCCAGCTACTTACATCAGGTTGCTTTATATCTTTACTTGAGCAATTTTCATAAAAACTATTTCGATTAATATAGTAAATACATGTGAGCAAATGCCTTAAAATGGTCTTAAATGGTTTTAAATGGATTTAAACCTGTTTTCTGTAGCTTGTAGTGTCCGTTAGCAGAGAAACAGAGAAAAATAGCTGCTACTTCTCTTTAATTAATTAGTGAATGCATATTAGCAAATTTGAACGCATAACTACGACATTAAATGGTATTGGTTTTATTCATTTGAAAATTAGTTGAAAATTAATTTTACAGTAAAAAGATAGATAATATTAATTATATTAAAATGCATAAAATTGCCACAATTTAAAAATAAATAAATAAAAAAGAAACTACTCGTTTTATTTATTTAAAGAATATTTAACCGACAATCGCAATAATTATTAACTCCAAGAGACATTTTTTTTATTTCAACAGTAATTTATAAAGTTTGAAGTTGAAACCACCGTGGAATATCTACGGATCACCACTAATCTGATTTACTTCTGTACATATGTTACCTTTAAAAATTAAATGAGGTCGTTTGAACGCTAAAAATGCAAAAATAAATAAATAACTGGTATCACTCACGTAAAACGTCTGATACTTTGCATTTCATGAAAGTCGAATCCTACCGATCCGTTGACTTGACTCGTTAAAAATATCAGTGTCATATTAAAAAAAAAAAATTCTAATAAGTCTTTCTTGTTTAGGGGATATTTCATCGATTTCATAAATGCCTGCTATTATAGACTTTATCTTTCCATTAAATTATTCTGACATTTCTAAACCAAATCATTTGGCACAATGGTCAATTTGGCACAATGCTAGAATTTGCAGAACGTAGTTTTCAATTTAAATTTACATCTATTAATAATTCATTATTTGAAACTAGCAGAACCGGTAAAAATTCCCCGCAGTGAGAAATATATTGAATTAACAAATATGTTTTGATAAACCTGATATTTTTCCCATAGCGCAATAATATTTTTTTAGACAAAAAAAGAAAAAAGAAAAACAAAAACAAAAACGAAACAAAACCTAATAACGCACAATACATATGAGTATTTTAACATTTTTTGGAAATAATGTCCATTGTATATTAAATATAGAACGGACCCAAATAAGATAACTTAATACGTAGAAAGTAATACTGTGCTACATAGTCCACTAAAAAGCCCTGTTCCATTGGCCTGCTTCCCAGCCGATTACAGTATAGTAGCCTTCAAGTCTAATGTAAACAAGTTATTGTTGAGTGCTTCCTTTAATGCAAATTCTACCCAATCTAACCATTAACGATTACTAAGCTATCACCTTACATTCATAAACCCTTATCCTCGAGTAACATTCGTGCCTTGATAAATGGTGACACCCTTGTAAAAAAATAATAGAATCTCACTGTAAGAGACAATCTTTAATTCATTCTTTCGGTCTAGTATCTCGCGACAGATAATGTTTATTATGTTTTTGCCCTGTAACTTTCGAATGTGATTTTTACATAACATTTCGCTGACTTCTTTTTTCGGTGAAGAATAGCTGTACGTCAAAATTACTATGAGTTATTTTGAACATTACAGCAATGATCATATATTATTACAATGATATTTGAAAACGAAACGAGGCTTCATCATAATTCTCATATATTAGTCTATGGTTGCCTGATCCTTTTAGAGCCAACTATCTTGGATTCCGTAATCTCTAAGCAGTTTAGCCTTAAAAAGTGTATTTGACAATTTTCAAAGCGTAACGTACGGAATAACTAAAGGGCGAACAAGCAGAATATTATATAGATACTCAGTTGCAAACTATTTCATTGTCAATCGATGCCCCCGTTCAGTCTCGAAAAACAAAGGATACCCCTATAAGGATAGTTGCGCGTGTAATTGTGAGGCAATGGTCGCGCAATCTCTAACCACACCTCTCCTGAATCGACACTGTTTAGGTCCAGTGGCAAGGAGAAGACCAGGACGGCTGAAAACAATGCCGAGATAAGCAGAGAGCACATACATCACCTGGAAGTCTGAAATGGTCACCCATTTAGTACTAACCAGGCTCAACGTTGCTTAACTTCGGTGATCCAGCGGGAACCGGCGTGTCAACGTGATTTCATTGTAATGTTTTACTAGTTTATATCTTTTTTAAACATTTATTTATAGTATTTTGTTGGAAATCAATCTAAATGTTCACCCTACATTCTAAAATAAAAGTACAACGAAACTATGTATGCAACATGCATTTAATAAATTGAAGATTTCGACTATTAGACTGTTTTTAGATTCAGCGGATGTCAATGATGTCTCATATAATTGGTCCCCGATAAAAGGAGAGTGAACCTGTAAATTCACCCTTGTCTGTTCGTCCGTTCGTCTGTCCGCACTTTTCTCAATAATTACGCCTTGGAATTTTTTGAAAATTTGTACAAACATTAAGCATTATATAAGTAAAAAGTAACAGAACGGATTTTCTAGTTCCGGAAACTCCGGTTGCCTTTCGAGTTAAAATGGCTAAAATCGACATTTTTGTGCTTATTAAAAAAAAAAAAAAAATGATGCCTTGAATTTTTATAAAACTTTTTGAGAAATTGTAGCTAAATGATTTCTATATAATTTTGTTTGTCTATACTCTTGCGTTAACTCTTGGGTGTTCCCTAGGGGCTCTGTTAATAATAAAATTAGAAATAAATAATAAATAAAAACACTCCATTTTGGAGACTATTTTGCCATATTTGTCCCAAAGTTTCTGTGTATGTCTATTTAGCAGGTTTGCATGGTGCTGGACTCAAATTTAAATATGTTAAGACCTTAGGGATTTTTGGAGCTAAATGGGGGGGGCAAATGATGGACTTAGTCATTTCTTTTTTTGTATGGTGCAGAACTCAAATTTACATATGTTAAGGCCTAAAACTGCACCGTTTGTTCATTTTCACCAAGATTTGACGTCCTCTGGGAACTTTTGAGGCTAAATGGGAGGAGGTGGGGGCAAATGCTGAACTTAGTCATTTTTTATGCCTCGTTCACTGTGCACTCACGCATGCTTCACTTGTTTATTCAGCATTCTGTACTCATCTTCTTTTATTTAATACTTATTGTACTTGAATCCTTGTTATAAGTGAAGTGCAAAATTTAATATCGAACCAATTCAATCTAAAATATTTTAAAGAACTAGCGGGAGCGGCTTTGCATGTGCGTAAAATACGCTTAAATATGATATTTTAATTCATCCAGATTTCGTACATATTATTATAGATTCGTGATTTCAAAAATAAAAATATATATATACATATTCAGTGCCATCAGCTAGGATCGAAACATAAAGCAAAACTGTACCATTCAAAGCTGGTGACGTTACCACTGTGCCAACGTGACACGTGTATGAAGTGATTAAAAATTAAAAATAAACAAAGTGAATGTACAAAATGTATAACGATTTTCTTTTCAATTTTGACCCATTTTTGATCCCCTAAAAACTATTTTAATTGGCTAAAGACCCATAAAAGAAAGGTCCGTAAAAAATCCAATCATTTGAGGCCCCTAGCGCCGCTATGCGACTTTTAGTTTCGGAGGAGATTAGGATTGTAAAATATTGAGACATACAGACATATAGCCTTTTATATATTACATTACGTACTTAAATAACACTGCTGGAAACGTTATATTATTTCCATATTTTAGGCATTTATTTTGGCTTACATTAGTTTGCTTATATACGGCATAATCGCGTTGACACACCGGTTCTCGTCAGATCACCGAAGTTAAGCAACGTTGAGACTGGTTAGTATCAGATGGGTGACCATTTGGGAATTCTAGGCGCTGTATGTGCTCTCCGCTTATCTCGGTATTTGTTTCCAGTCGTCCTGTACTTCACTTGCCACTGGTATTTAACAATGTCGTCGCAGGAAAGGTGTGGTTGGAGATTGCGCACCTCCTGCCACAAAAATGTCATGCGCAAGCAACCCTTCGTGGGTATCCATAGTCTGTCCAAGACTGAAGGAGCCTGGTATACATTAGTTTGCTTATAAATTGTTTATTATGATAAATCGAAAGGATTTTTTTGTTACCATTCATATGATATATGATTATGATATATGAATATGATATATGATTATGATATATGACTATGATATATGATTATGATATATGATTCATCAAAACTATATTTATGGAAAAACATCTTAGGCTTATGATACAACATATGTTCAAATACGTTATAGATAAGGATCCGAAAACAGTCCAAAGACAGCTAATGCTACATTTTATATATATATATATTTTATAAAAAAAATCTTTATAATTTAATATTTGTACTATTCCGCAGAGACCTGTTGCGTAGTGGATAAGGAATTTGGCAAAATTTAGTTGTAAGTTACGCTCTTCTTGCGGCTGAAGATTCAATCCTCAGTGCGGTTGACACTCAAAGTACAAGTGCGAATTATTTACTACGTCTAGCCAGTCATTTCAGACGGAACGAGAGCATGTTCCCCCGAATGGATTAAATAAAGGGTTACTTTTGAACAGATTCTCAAGTACGAAAGAAAGATTCTCCGTTCCATCGACCGAAAGTTGTGCGAATAACACTTAACTGAAATGAGAAATGCAACTCAAGATGAAACAGGTATAATCCAAATGATATGAATTGTAAAAATGTAAATATGTAAAAAAATTCAGAAACATGATTCATTCTTTTTATCTCAGACTATTTAGTACTAGCAGGGTGATTCAACGTTGCCCGGGATCGAATGATAATGTCATGCCAAATTAACTTCTACAAAACAAAAATTATAGAGAGCATAAAATAAATTTAAACAGGATTCCAAACTTATAAAAATACAGAATAAAAGGTAGTATACATTTATCACAAAACGAACATATGCAACACACGTTAGTTCTCACATTTCTTAAACGGTGTTTCTGACAAAGGAAGAATAATTGCTGTTTTGGGACCAGACACTATATACTAACTATATATTGTAAGCTAGTTTTTGATCTTGAAGTAATATATTCCAAGCTCATTACACCAGGTAGCGTTATATCTTTTCTGGAGCGATTTCCGTATAAACTTATATCAATTAATTAACCCAACTACAACTCTAATCTGTAAATACATGTGATGAAATGCCTTAAAATTGGTACAAAGCTGTTTTATGCATCCTGAAGTGTCCGTTAACAGAGAAAAAGAAAAAAAATACTTCTGCTTCTCTTTATGTGCTTGCGATCTTGGCACCTAAAATGCAAATGAAATGCTTCCGCTTTCGAATAAAAAGACTGATTTTTCAGAGACACATTCAGTTTAGATTTGAATGTTAAAGAAGCGAGTTTTGACGGAAGAGTTTCGAGTTTTGGCGTAGTGAGATTTCACAGCAATGTAAAGTTTTGAAGTAGCGAGTTTTGACAACTGTGTATCGAATTTAAACCTGAACATTGTTGCATGGAAAGTGTAGAATAGTTAACTCTTGATTATTTAACCACAATGCACGTTAAACAATATCAACGCTTAATTACAAAATACACTGAGCTTGAACAAAGAGACAAAATGCATGACAATATAATACAGCATAAAAAGAAAACTTCATAGAAGACTCAACATCGTGTGTTTGTTCGTCAGCCAGATTGCAACATTATATTGTCATGCATGTTTTGCTATATGAGTAAAGAATTTCTATTTTTCTTAAGAGTCTCTGCACGAAAAGAGACGGTATTGAAATAATAATAAAGGTTTGTTTCCACATAAAAAACGGATATGTAAAAATGTACCGGACTTTTGACATGCTGCAGGAGCTATTCTGTATGAAAAATACATATTTGGGTCTTGAAATGTAATTATACTTTCATTCTTTTATATATGTTCTTTTGTTATTGTTATTGTTTTGCATTATTGTATTATTGTTTTGCATTATTGGTGTTATTGTTTAGCATTATTGTTGTTATTGTTTAGCATTATTGTTGTTATTGTTTAGCATTATTGTTGTTATTGTTTAGTATTATTGTTGTTATTGTTTTGCATTATTGTTGTTATTGTTTACCATTATTGTTGTTATTATTTTGCATTATTGTTGTTATTGTTTTGCATTATTGTTGTTATTGTTTAGCATTATTGTTGTTATTGTTTAGCATTATTGTTGTTATTGTTTTGCATTATTGTTTTTATTGTTTAGCATTATGGTTGTTATTGTTTAGCAATATTTTTGTTATTGTTTTGCATTATTGTTGTTATTGTTTAGCATTATTGTTGTTATTGTTTAGCAATATTTTTGTGATTGTTTTGCATTATTGTTGTTATTGTTTAGCATTATTGTTGTTATTGTTTTGCATTATTGTTGTTATTGTTTCGAATTATTGTTGTTATTGTTTCGAATTATTGTTGTTATTGTTTTAGCATTATTGTTGTTATTGTTTCGATTTATTGTTGTTATTGTTTTGCATTATTGTTGTTATTGTTTCGAATTATTGTTGTTATTGTTTTGCATTATTGTTGTTATTGTTTTAGCATTATTGTTGTTATTGTGTTGCATTATTGTTGTTATTGTTTAGCAATATTTTTTTTATTGTTTTGCATTATTGTTGTTATTGTTTAGCATTATTGTTGTTATTGTTTAGTATTATTGTTGTTATTGTTCTGCATTATTGTTGTTATTGTTTACCATTATTGTTGTTATTGTTTTGCATTATTGTTGTTATTGTTTTGCATTATTGTTGTTATTGTTTACCATTATTGTTGTTATTGTTCTGCATTATTGTTGTTATTGTTTTGAATTATTGTTGTTATTGTTTTGCATTATTGTTGTTATTGTTTAGCATTATTGTTGTTATTGTTTAGCATTATTGTTGTTATTGTTTTGCATTATTGTTGTTATTGTTTACCATTATTGTTGTTATTATTTTGCATTATTGTTGTTATTGTTTTGCATTATTGTTGTTATTGTTTAGCATTATTGTTGTTATTGTTTAGCATTATTGTTGTTATTGTTTAGCATTATTGTTGTTATTGTTTAGCATTATGGTTGTTATTGTTTAGCATTATTGTTGTTATTGTTTAGCATTATTGTTGTTATTGTTTAGCAATATTTTTGTTATTGTTTTGCATTATTGTTGTTATTGTTTAGCATTATTGTTGTTATTGTTTAGTATTATTGTTGTTAATTTTTAGAATTATTGTTGTTATTGTTTAGCATTATGGTTGTTATTGTTTAGCATTATTGTTGTTATTGTTTAGCATTATTGTTGTTATTGTTCTGCATTATTGTGGTTATTGTTTTGCATTATTGTTGTTATTGTTTAGCATTATTGTTGTTATTGTTTAGCATTATTGTTGTTATTGTTTAGCATTATTGTTGTTATTGTTCTGCATTATTGTTGTTATTGTTTTGAATTATTGTTGTTATTGTTTTGCATTATTGTTGTTATTGTTCTGCATTATTGTTTTTTATTGTTTTGCATTATTGTTGTTATTGTTTAGCATTATTGTTGTTATTGTTTAGCATTATTGTTGTTATTGTTTTGCATTATTGTTGTTATTGTTTACCATTATTGTTGTTATTATTTTGCATTATTGTTGTTATTGTTTTGCATTATTGTTGTTATTGTTTAGCATTATTGTTGTTATTGTTTAGCATTATTGTTGTTATTGTTTTGCATTATTGTTGTTATTGTTTAGCATTATGGTTGTTATTGTTTAGCATTATTGTTGTTATTGTTTAGCATTATTGTTGTTATTGTTTAGCAATATTTTTGTTATTGTTTTGCATTATTGTTGTTATTGTTTAGCATTATTGTTGTTATTGTTTAGTATTATTGTTGTTAATTTTTAGAATTATTGTTGTTATTGTTTAGCATTATGGTTGTTATTGTTTAGCATTATTGTTGTTATTGTTTAGCATTATTGTTGTTATTGTTCTGCATTATTGTGGTTATTGTTTTGCATTATTGTTGTTATTGTTTAGCATTATTGTTGTTATTGTTTAGCATTATTGTTGTTATTGTTTAGCATTATTGTTGTTATTGTTCTGCATTATTGTTGTTATTGTTTTGAATTATTGTTGTTATTGTTTTGCATTATTGTTGTTATTGTTCTGCATTATTGTTTTTTATTGTTTTGCATTATTGTTGTTATTGTTTAGCATTATTGTTGTTATTGTTTAGCATTATTGTTGTTATTGTTTTGCATTATTGTTTTTTATTGTTTTGCATTATTGTTGTGTTTGTTTAGCATTATTGTTGTTATTGTTTAGCATTATTGTTGTTATTGTTTTGCATTATTGTTTTTTTAGTATTTGACATTATTGTTGTTATTGTTTAGCATTATTGTTTTTATTGTTTAGTATTATTGTTGTTATGTTTTAGCATTATTGTTGTTATTGTTTTTGCATTATTGTTGTTATTGTTTAGCATTATTGTTGTTATTGTTTTGCATTATTGTTGTTATTGTTTTGAATTATTGTTGTTATTGTTTAGCATTATTGTTGTTATTGTTTTGCATTATTGTTGTTATTGTGTTGCATTATTGTTGTTATTGTTTAGCATACATTGAGTTTCTAAACAAAAACGATTTGGTATGCACAAAAAGTGAACTGTAATTAATTTTATTACAAAGCAGCATATACATATATGTTTTAAAATCAATTTCAAGCAAGTAAAATATTTGTTTATTTTCGTAAAATTGCGTTGTAATTTGACTTTCAAGCGCACCTAATGTGGATTTTATTTAAATTAAATCAACGATTCAATAACGAAACTCTCTCTCTCTCACACACACACACACACACACACATATATATATATACTAAGAGAGATATACATATGTATATACGTTCAGATAATTGACATATTTATGTATATATATTAGTTGTATTTCCATTGTTTCATAGATGTTAGTCCTATGAAACTTCAGTATTTATAAAATAGTGCTCGATAATATATAGAGTGTTAACATCGTATAAGTTTCTCTATTTTTATAAACATTATTGGCTACATATGTGCAGGAATGTTTCCACCTTTTGTTTCTTTCGAAATCCAACGTCATCAGACCACTATGTCCAATTCGTATTTAAAACCAATTGCGCCTAGTGGACTTATGGCAATAGATTTCGAATTAAATCACAGCTGAAATATGTATATACATATGTAGCAAATGGTATTTATTTATTTATTCTTAAATAAATTCATACAATATATTTATATATGTACATAAACATAGAGAGTGATCTATTTGAGAGTAATGTCTTTGTGCGAGATCGTGCGAGTACATTTGTATTTGCTTTAAGATAATGGCTTTTCTCTCCGTATTCTTGAAATAATAATGTTGATGAATGTCGATTTAATAATCGAGCCATGTCGTTCGTCTATTAATGGACGATCGTTCGTAGCATTGTCTATTTTGTGCGGTGCGTGCGTGTTGAGTTGAAGCTTTTCCTTTGTGTCGATGTCCGACGGCAGTGTGCCATGTTGACTGGATTGGCAACGTCTAGAGTTTGAAGGAGGCGAGCGAGGTGAAGACCTGAAACGAAAACGGTCGCTGACTGAGTATGAGGGCTTTCATTTCTGAACATAAGCCAGATTAAATAAAAAGGGGGAAGAGATAGATAGATGTGGGTATAATAGGCGTGAGTACGTGAATGATATAGGAAAGAGAGAAAGAAAGAGAGAGAGTAAGAATAAGAGAGAGATGCAGTAAAACATTAGAGAGGTAGACACAGAGAGAAGGAAAAAGCGGAAAAGACGAAAAGAGAAAGACGCAGATAGAAACAGGGAGAAGGCAGAAATAGATAGAATGTGTGGTAGTTCGAGAGAGGGGGATACAGAGGACAATAGAGCTGGAGAGGCAAAGAGAAAGAGAGAGGGGTAGATACAGAACAAGAGTTAGAGAAAAAATAACGGGAGAAGGAGAGAGTTAAAAGAGAAGAGAGAAAATGGGAGGCTAAGAGCGAGAGAGAGGTGGAGAGAAAGTGAGAGAGATAGGAAAAAGAGCGAGAGAAGCAAAAGAAAAAGAGAGAAGGAGATAGGGTGGCAGAAAAAGGGAAAAGAACGGGACGGGCAAATTCAAAGAGAGAGAGATAGAAAGAGAGAGAGAGAGAGAGAGAGAGAGAGAGAGAGAGAGAGAGAGAGAAATAGAGAGGTGAAAATACAGAGAGCGGATAAAATAAAGGCAAAGAGAATGATGAACCAGACATAGAGGCAAAAGAGAAGAAAAGAGGATTAGAATGATAGATAGATAGATAGATGGAGACAAAAAGAGTAAGAAAAACAAGTAGATAGAATGAGTGACAAAGAACCGGAGAAGCAAAGAAAGAAGTGGAGAAGCAAAGAGAGGGAAAGCGGAAGAGAGTTAAACAAAACAGCAGTACAAAGAATAAGGAGCAAATATAGAAATAATAGCAAGAGAAAGATAGACTATATAGATATAGAGGCAAAAATGAGTGGGGTGGGGGAGACAGAAAAAGAAAGAGAAATAAGCAAATCTTAGTTTTGTTTGTTTTAGGGCATATCAATCCTTTTCGGTTCATTCAATTCCGAGTCAAATCATTTTAATAAAATTTTCAAGTTCTTATTATCTCCAAAACACCACTCCTGATCAGAGTGGCTTGGGAGTGAGTAAAGCCTTAACCACCGGACGTACTATGGTCACATACAAAATCGATAAACAATATAAAAGCAGGTCAATTCGAGTAGAAAATAATAGCACTTAGTTGTAAACTTAATTGTCGCTTTCTTCTGTGATGTGTCAGGCGTATTAATAGTATTCAACACAAGCATTTTTCTATTTAGTTCTTACCTTGGGCGTCCTTGTGATACTTATGACCTCCCTTACCTTGAGGCTCAACCTTGTGTCACATCCGGCCGTTATTGAGAAGTTAAAGAATAGAAATAAGCAATACGTACTCTGAAAGAAAGAAGATGCAATAACCTCGCAAGATTGGAAACGTATCGCAATAAAACAGTACATACATTAACGGATTGCGAAATGAAGAGAATAAAACAAATCTCTTACACCATTTCCCAGGAAAGGGAGCGGCGTTCGAATTATATCGTGCCATAATCACGTTGACACACCGGTTTTCGTTAAATCATCGAAGTTAAGCAACGTTGGCTTGATCAATACCAGATGGGTGACAATTTGCGAAAAAACCTAACGTCGTCATCTCCCTTGACAGGGGATATACATGTGACTGAGGACCGCTTGTGAATTTCATACTCCCATGAAACTTCTTCCTTTGAAAGAAATCGATTCAACCCGCCCAAGGTGATTGCCGCTTCGGTATGGTATATCGCGACCACGGGATGGGAAAGGAAAATGAGTTTCATTTATATTTCTGAATTTTTGAAGTGAGGATGGATAATACATCTTGTCTGGATTATCGGACTACAATTCTAATATTGAGTGATATTTTCACAATGTTTCGATCAATGAAACCTCCGATGTTATTCAGGTGTATCTGGTCAAATTCGAGAATCTTTCCGTCGAATTTAGGAATTTGAACAGAATTTATTTAATACACATGAGTAGGCTGTTCTTGTTCCGTCTGCCATGACTTGGTACAAACCCTAAGTTAATTCGCGATTGTATTTTTAGGTGTCGCTCGCAATGAAGACATGAGACTTCAGTCTCCAGAAGGTGGCCAATCAATCAGAGATCCCCTGGGCTGAAAGCCAAGCTTTTGTTTACCGAGAAGCATTGCTTCGGGCATTCTCTTGTTGAATAATGAGATTCTGGTTGACAGAATCATTTTGTGATTTCAACCAGGGCAATAAATTCTGTTCCAAAAACTTGCAGTAGTTCACAGAATTCATTTTGACACCTTCAGGGGCAAGAAAAGGGTCAATAATTTCATTACCAATAATCTCAGCCAAAATCATCACCCCTCCTTCCTGTTGACATCTGAATCACAGGCGTGGACTATTGCCTTTAAGAAGCAACTTCTTGGCCCAACCGTCGGGGCCGTCGAGGATTGCTCTATCCTCATCAGTTCAGAGCATTTTGAAAATTGGTTTTCAAATATTTAGTGGCCCATGCTAGTCGCTTCTTACAGTTGATCTCACTCAAAGGAATACATTTCTTCGATGTTCTTCGGTCGGTTATTTTTATTTTTTTATTATTTTTTTTTACATAGGCGTCACCAATTATCAAGGCCGATAGGCCACTCAAGGATAAGGGTTAAAGAGTGTACAGTAGTCAAAAGGACAATATAGTAATCGATAGTAATGGAAGTTCGGTAAATTTGTTAACTTAAGTGGAACGGCTCATCAGAAACTTGTTCACGTTGGACTTGAAAACAACCATATTATAGACAGCTGGAAAGCAGGAAAACGGAAAGCAATTCCACAGGCGTGCAGTTCTAAGAAAGAAGCTTTAATCATGGAATCTATGTTTAGGTTTAGGTACAGATAAAGAGTGTGGAAAATTATTGATAATGTTTTCAGCTAGTCTAGTGTGTCTTGTGAAAGTTTGGCGAGGGGGGACCATAGATTGAAGCTCAGTTGAACACTTTTCAAAGTATCAAAATCCGATTTCGGGTTCTTTTAGAGATGCCAGACACTCTTGCATGGTCGAAAATAACTTTGCTTGTGCTGTGTTGGTTAGCTAGCAAACTCCTCTTGATTTTTCTCAAATTTCGTGGTGATCTTTGGTCTGCCACTTTTGTTCTTTTTTCTTCCATCTTTGCCGTCATTTACCAAACGTTTCACAGTTCAATGATCTCGCTTCAAAACTTTGGAAATTTCTAATGTAGACTTTTTCGCAGCAAGTAATTTAACAATTTCACCCATCTCACTATCTGTCAACATCTTTCCTTTAGCCATTATTAACAGATTTAGGTTACCTGCATAAATCTTTGGCTCACCTGAAAAGAGAAACTGTTTAACAATAATTAAATTCTGTTTTTCTTTCGTAAATTGTAGTAATGAAAATAAACAGAATAGCAAGTAGCAAAAGATAGAATAGGTGAAACTAAAAAATAAAGTAAAATTAATAATAAAATTGAGAAAAATAGGTCTGTAAACTCTTTTGTCCCCATACAGTATGGACTCACAATATATATATATATATTATGTTTTCTTTCCTTAAATAAAAACTGACAATAGCGCCTTGTCTCAGTATCTATGTATATAAGAATTTAGGAAAACCTGAAATGAACCCAAACCAAGATAAGTACATTCTTTAATCGCCTCTCCTCATAACCCCTGTAAATTTATGTCTTAAATCTTGGGAATAAGCAAAATAATGTGAAACAGAAAAAAGAAACGAAAAAAAAAAAGAATTGGAGAAAGAAAATAAGAAAAAGAAAAACAAAACTGAGAAGAAAAAAAGCAAATTAAAAAGTCTAAAATAAATAAATGATGAATACTAAAATAAATAAAGAGAAAAAAATAGAAGAAAATAGAAAATAATTCAATATGAAAATGCTAAGATTAAGAAAAAATATATATATCTTGATCTTAGCATTTTCATTTTGTTTCTATTTTTCTCTTTCAGCTTTTAATACGAGTATTCTTCAATTATTTATTTATTATTTTCTTCTATTTTTGTCTTTATATATATATATATATATATATATATATATATTGTTATCAAGTAATATCTTTGACTTACTTGCAGTTTCATCAAATACTTTTGTATGCAAAATCCGATCCCGCATTTTTCTAATTTCTACTCTCTGATGAGAAGGAAAGTATTTCTTCGAAACTCCGCGGATTAAGGACTATCCACTTATCAAGTGTTTCCTTTTCAGATTAAATATGTTTTTAACTCTTTTTCAAAGTGTTTTAACATGTTTTATTAACTGTTTGCTCCTATATATATATATATATATATATATATATATATATATATATATATATATATATATGAGATAGATAGAGACGGAGAGAGTGTGTGTGTAAAAAGGAGAGAGACAGATAAGGAAATAAGTGGATAGAAACAAACTCAACCAGCAGTACCACCCTCTTCTCTGGAGAGATCCCTAGATAACAGACAAGTTTCTATTAGGATAGCTTATATCCTCGGACTGGTTGCTTTTGGACTCCTTTCCTACTTCCTTAACCGCATCAACATGCAGGCATTTAAATGGAATATTAATATGAACACGTTGCCTCCCAATCCCCAAGTCAGGTTCACTCCTAAAGATCTGGACCTTATCCCCGCAGATCGTCTCAGCTGCAATAAGTTTTGTTTAAAATTAATAAAACTTGTAAAATCGATTAAAGAAACATACTGAAAGAAAAATACTATTTTTTTCATTTAATATTTTGTTGTGAAAGAAACATGAAAGAAAGAAAAAAATAATTTTTTTAGTGAAACAACTGAAGAAAGAGGTATTTACTTTTCTCCAATATTACATTTGTTATTTAGAGAGATGACAGTGATCCAGTAGTTAATGGCACAGACTGGCGACATGGGTGCCCCAAGTTCACACCCAGTTCGTCCCACAAAAATCACATTAACTTGGAAGTTGGCAACTTCCACGTAGTCAATCCGTAAGTATCTTCTAGAAATAATTTTGAATAAAAAATATCGGGGAAACCAATGCTGACAATAAAATCTTCGGATTCAGACGAGATAATGAGTCATTGTTTTTACATTTCATACTATTCAATTCTGTAGGGGCAGCTGCGCGTGTAATTGTGAGGCAAAGGTTGCGCAATCCCAACCACACCTTTCCTGAATCGGCATTGCTTAGGTTCAGTGGCAAGGAGTAGTCACGGACAACTTGAAACATTGCCGAGACAAGCGGAGAGCACACACAACATCTGGAAGTCCGAAACAGTCACTCATTTAGTACTGACCCGGTTCAATGTAGCTTAAAGAAATACAAAACAGAGATGAAAATAGAGAGAAATACGAGGGGAAAAAGAAAGAAAAAGATATACAATTAGGAAACTGCAAGGAAAATGAATATAAGGTTGTAATAAGAAGAAAATAGAGAAAAAGAAAAAAATACTGAGATATAAACAGAAATAACAAATAAGGAAATAGAAAAAAGGACAAAGAAAAACTCAAAAAGAAAATGATGTAAAATAAAAATAAAAATGAGTAAAAAAAAAGAAAAAAGGGTTCGTTAGTCAATAGAAAGAAAAAGAAAAGAAAACCACCGTAGAAAAAAGTAAAAGCAATATGAAAAGAATTCAAGAATGAAACGCCCGAAATAAAATACATGAAAGAGAAAAAAATGAACAGAGTAATAAAACCCTTTTAAAATATTCATGGAAAAACTCCCCCGAAAATGAAAAGCGCATATGTCCATCTTCTGCGAAAGAGAATTTGATAAGAGTCAAAGGCGAATTCTACCTAATAGATCAGTACGTCAACCGGAAGTGCCGCCATACTTCTTCTAGAACTTCCTCTGAATCTCTAACATTACTTCCGCTCAAAACCAAGATCAATATCCATATCGATATTAATATGCATTTATCAGTAGAAAGAGTATGTGGCTAATATAAGCTACGAGTGGGAACGTCCGATAATACAGTTATAACACGTGGTGAAGGTTCAGTGGTTAGAAATGCGGCCTGAAGATTCAAAACGAAGGATCCAATATATGCAGAAGTATCATTTTACGACCATTTAAATTAAGTAAACTCTTACTACAATTTGTATTAATTACACTTGCAAGAAAGCCCGGCGTAGTCCAGCATTGACTGCTCTCTTTCTTAATCCTCCAACACCTTATTACCTCTTGTTGTATCCTCACATAAAAAGGAGGCAGATACTTAAATGCAGCAATGGAAAACAAGACTGTAAATAAACAAACGCGTGTTTGCAGTAAAATATAATGCTGGAATTTATTAAAAAGAAATACATTTGTGCAGTCAATTTTGCGGACTGTTATCCTCATCTTCATAATTGTTATTGTTTGACCACATTTTGATTAACTCATCCTCTGGCTTTCTTCAAGTGATTAATCGCGGCGGGAATCATCTGAAGATAGCTAGAGGATAAGTTGGTTGAAACGTGGTGAAACAGCAACTATGAAGATGAGAATAACAGCCTGCAAAAAGAGTAAATGCAAAAATTATGAAGCCTCGCGCCAAAGGATACCTCCAAATAATAATATTATTTGGTACAGACCGGACAACGGACGACCAGATAAGAACACAAAATTGGATTTATAAGATCATAAAATGCAACTTTGATTGTATTTCGGGGCCCGTTGCGTAGTTGATAGAGGCGTTGAGTTTATGGTTCTAGGTGAGCATTGTCCGATGATAGCAGTTTCAATCCTACGCAAGCAGGTCAGAGAATAAGTTGGCCAATACGTGATGTGACAACAACTATGGAAGGCAGTCATTACTGGGGATAAGTGAGAATACTCAGCATTTCTACCCCGTTGCGGTTAATCCCCTGAAAAAGGCCAGAGGATGAGTTGGCCGAAACCTGGTGAAACAACAACAATTATGAAGATGAAGATAACATTCCGCACAAAGAATGAATTATAATACGACGTACCTCACATTGGAGAGTTACACCGGTATGTGAGTTCATTATGGGCCTTTCCGATCACAGAACGCCTCAAAAAGTCGAACAGTTATTCTAGTCACCCAGAACAACTCTCAAAACCCGACAGTTTGACCCTGATCGTCTATACGGGGACAGAGTTTGATGAGGGATTTTGGTTATTCTGTTTCAATAAGAAAAGTCTACCATTCCATTGTGATCGCTTTTGTTGATCCGGGGGGCCACAGTCCTCTCCCGACACTCCTCTTCCGATAGATCTATCCTGTAAAACAACTCAAGTTGACTGTCCGGTCCGGTAGCAATGTTAACAACCTCGCAGAAGCGATAAGAAAAAACTTCAGTTGTTGATTTTCTTTTTTTATAAAAATTATATTAACAGAAGTTATATAACTACAAAGTTCTAATATAATACCACTGTACAAAGATGATTTGATAGGCAGTTGAAATTAAAATCACTTCAGCGTCCAACAAGTATTGCATCATTGCGACCGACAGCGCTTTCATCTGGAGAAACAATCACATAAAATTTCGGTTTCAAATTTTGTATATCGTAAACCTCGATAGATGGGATGATGACAGACACAATTAAGTAAATCTGACTTTTTTCTTTCTTTTAATTTTATGTTATCACCGACAGTCTACAGATGCGGGTAAGCGTGGAGGTATTTGTCAGCGATAATGTCAAGCGATGGATTATCAGCAGCGGAGTGTTTTAGCCAAACACAAATCTATTTTGTTTGTGCAAAATACTGTATGTGACAAAAGTCTTCAACAAAGATTATTGAGTTTGCGATATATATATATATATATATATATATATATATATATATATATACATATATATATATATATATATATATATATATATATATATATATGAGGAGAGAGAGAGAGAGAGAGAGAGAGAGAGAGAGAGAGAGAGAGAGAGAGAGAGAGTTTGACGGCGGTCAGCGTATATTCCAGCGGTCAGGGACTTTTATTTAACTCACTGTCAGCTCAACTCCACTCGCCAAAATCGCTCGTGCATAAACTTATATAATGAGGTGATGGGTGGGGAATGGAACTTCGATGTCAAAACTAGCCAACCAGGGGAGTTAGGACATATCTCCCTCTCTTATGATTGGACCAGTGTTGGCCGTCCTCGGGAGATGACCTCAGGGTCCGGTACTGCCCCCAATCGTAGCCTAAGCAACTTTCGATACCATTCTATCAAAATTAATTGCAAAAACTTAGCAAAACAATGTTATTATTAACATATTATTAACACTCCCAAATCCTCTAACTAAAACGAATTTTCCCCAGTCTAGTTGCATCATCAACAAAACAATAGGGCCAGCAAGGCAATCGAGCACTGCCCGGGATTATTCACATAAGAAAAGCTATATTAAAACTTAGCTATATTAAAATTGTTATTCATGTAAAATTCGAACACGATATGTGGCTCGGTGACAAATGCAGAAATTATGAAGGCTTATCTCAAAGGTTTCCAAAAAAATAATTAAAAATAAAAATAACGAATAAATATTTGACAGTTAAGGAGAGTTCATGCGACATAAAAGATAATGAAACGTTACTGTAAGATGGTGGTGATGTTATCCTAGATGAGTTGTCCTTTGGTCTTTTCGCTAAGAGCTGTTACTTTGATGAGGCCTCTGTAAAAAAGCTGCAGATATTGCTGTAATTATTGTTGATGATGACGACAATGACGACGACGGCAATCATTGTTAGCGTCGTCGTAGTTTTTGTGAACCATCCTTCATTCATTCCGAACGAATTGGATAACTATTGCTAGCATTCTTTTTCGCGATATCTTTTCTAGTTAAATTTTTTTATAGAAAGACATTAAGTACTTACTAAAGGGAACACGTAAAGATTGCGAAGTGAAAATGTTTTCGTTGAACTAACTGAATTTAAATTTGCCACACTCAGGTTTTCAGTCCGTGTCGTTAACTACTTAGCAATCATCACCTCCCAGTTGCTACTGTCTTTTGCCATGGTAGCAGTGAAATTTCCGTTCTGTCCAGTAGATATTTAAGAGAAAAAAGTATCTACTTGATTTCCTAACAACAGTCTTGGTGACAGGCCTCATTGTTTTATTCTAAAGTATAGGAACTCATCCTTTTTATTCTGTTTTGCCAGCAGCTGCTGATCCGAACCTAGAAGAGAAATGTTAATGCAAAATTTCTAGTAATAATTTCAGTTATACTTTCCGTCCAATGTGTCCCATAAATACTGTGCATATCCAGTCTGTCCATGTTAGTTCATTCCTTCTAAGATAACATCTAGATACTGATAATGGATTCTAAGATGATTACGCGATCGCAGATGATAAAGCCATTTTTTTTTCGCACAGAAAACGAATCTTAGCTACTTAACAGATATTACCGCATGCGTGTCGTGTAACCGTAGTGATAGCTATAAGCGCAGTAATAGCGTCTATAAATGCCTGCGTTTTATTTATCTAACTTCTTGGTATTAATTATAGATGCATTGAGTATAAATGTGCTTCGAATATCTACCGTAGTAAATTTGCGTATCAATATCGTTTGCTTCTTTTTTTCTTTCTTCGCACCTGCATTTGCATATATTTTTAGAATAACAGCATTCATTATCAATTTGGGTTAGCGTTACACAGTACTAAAAACGGTATTATAAATATTAAAAAAAAGGGAAAATATAAAAGAAAAAACGAGAATACGCGTAAAAAGTAGAAAAAATAAAGCGATAAAAATAGAGACAAAATGAAAAATAGTAAAAAGTAGTAAAAAGAATGACGAAAAGAAAAATAAGAAAACACAAAACAAAACGAAAGATTGAGCAAAAGAAACAATATAAAATGTTAAACAATGGAAACAAAGAAGCTTAATGAAAAATAAACACAGAAAAAGAAAAATAGTTAAAAGGAAAAGAAAAAAAGAGGAAAAGAAATGGAAAAAGATGGACGAAAGGGAAGAGAATAAATACATAGAAGATATAGAAAAAGTAAAAAAAGAGAGGAGAAGGGAATGGAAAGAGAAGATCTTTGAAACATGTATAATCCGTTTCTCATACATAGTTCCAGATACTTTACTAACCTTGTCTTTTCACCGCGTATTTCATTTCCTACGTCATCTTCCATTCTAGACCCATGAAATAGCAAGAAAGAGCCGGAAGAAATATCCGGAGACCTTCCAAAGGAGGAACCTTGAAAAATGGGACTAATATCAGCGTGCAAAATATTTTCTCGGGAAACTCTCCCAGGAATACATAGACAAAGAAGATTCCTAGGCCTGGCTCACGAGTGGAGCCTTTACCACGATTAGGAAAGGGTTATAATGACTGCTCAAGACCAAGGATTGATGATCAATGCATTCAAGAAGATGGCAGGTCTCAGTAATGACAACAAATGCAGATCCTGCTACACGGAATTGGAAAGAGTGAGTCATCTGGTATCAAGTTGCAAGGTTATTTTGGGGGATGGCTACTACACAACGAGACATGATGAAATATGTAAGTATCTCCTCTAGACCATCTGTAAAAAATTAAACATCCGGTGTAGCAGCAAGTCTCGGGAACATCAACCTGAAAGAACAGTTATAAATGATTTATATACCATACATTACGACAATGTAATCCCTACAGCCACATACCTTGAAAATGCTGTTGTAAAACCTGACATAGTTATATGGAATAAGTCAGAAAGAGTTGCAGCCTTCTTTGAAGTGAGTGCCCCTAATGATGGAGGTCTGAACAGAGCTTAAAGGGAGAAATAGACCAAATATCAAGGTCTCATCTATGATATGAAAAGAAACTGGAATCTTAGAGAGATATCAAGTGTCATAGGGCTTATGAAGAAGAACCTGAAGTCTTACCAAACTAATATTCCTGGTGAACCAAGTGTAAAAGACAATTGCACTTAAGGGAACAACTAGGATACTAAAAAGAGCTCTCAGCTGGTTTTAATAAAAAGCAGGTTTGGCTGCCCTATACCTAGCGTTGCAATCTATAAATGAAGAAAATAAAAAGAAGAGCTAATAGACTAAGTTTAAGGAAATAGGAAACAATATTAAACTTCAATTAATCTATTTTGTCCCGTAGCTTTTGCACTAAGCATTGCGATTGAAAGTTCACGGGCCAAACAGGTGACGTTCCTAGAGTCTGAATGATAGCCAGTTTTCCCAAAACTTTCAGTACTCTCTGCCTCTTGAAATCAGTGTGGAAAACGATCATCCATTTCTCACTGATAATGACCGTTGTTACTCACTGAAATTTGCGTTCTCACAACAGTCTTTTCCCCTTGAATGCTATAGCTTTAATCTACTGTTATAAGATTCTCATTATTGAAACAGCTGTTTACCATTGATTTCTGTATCTTGCATTTTCTTGAATTTACGTTCTCGCAACATCTGTTTATCATTGAATTATAACTTTCATTGGATTTCTGTGAGATTTGCGTAATCCTAGCAACTACCTTTAACTTCTGTGGCTTGAATTGCCTTTCTCTGGAATTTTAGTAACAATAAGCTTCCCCAGGATTATAGTTCTCATTGTGTTCTTCTATTGAAGGTCTGGATAGTGCTATTCTTCCTCATTTGTGGACCTTTGTAACCATCCTTATGACCATCTTTTTGTGGTAACCGACGTTTGATCCTAACCGCGTGTTTTATGAAGCGAAGAAAAGCAATGATAATAATGGCACACAAAGGTAACTGGGAAAAAATTAATCAGAAAAAACAAAAAATTGCTTTTAATGTAAAAAAAAGAAGGAATTACTTCCAATATAAAAAAATGGAATTGTTTCCTATGTAAAAAAAGGCGGAATCGTTTCCAATGTAAAAAAAAAACGGAATTGCTTCCAATGTAAAAAAATGGAATTGCTTCCAATGTAAAAAAAAACGGAATTGCTTCCAATGTAAAAAAAAAAACGGAATTGCTTCCAATGTAAAAAAATGGAATTGCTTCCAATGTAAAAAAAACGGAATTGCTTCCAATGTAAAAAAATGGAATTGTTTCCAATGTAAAAAAGGCGGAATCGTTTCCAATGTAAAAAAAAACGGAATTGCTTCCAATGTAAAAAAAATGGAATTGCTTCCAATGTAAAAAAAACGGAATTGCTTCAATGTAAAAAAAAAATGGAATTGCTTCCAATGTAAAAAAAAAAACCCTCCGAAATTCTTCCAATGTAAGTTAGCATCATAATCTCCATTGTATATTAAGTCAAGTTCACTCAAAACACATATTCAAATGTACACTTTCTGAAAGCTAAACTATGGCTAAAAGAATATCGCCAGTTATGAGATAAACACATGGACGAATCAACTCAACATATTGGTCTACAGATACGTTGAATGCCTACTACGCACTGTCCTTAACTGTCTAAGGTCTCTCTGAACAGGTGGTTGTTAGGGCAACTTAGCATAAGGATAATTTTCCTTACAAGTACACCTTGACTAAATATTCCAAATCACATTGCTGCAGAGAATCGTGCTCACAAAAAGCAAAAGAACAAGGGCTGATTGGGATGAAAGAATGTACCGGGGGAGAGTGTAGAAGTCATGAAGTGTTACTTGCAGTGGTGGAAAAGCTAGATAAAACCAACCCTTTTCAGATGGAAAGCTATTAAGGATAGTCAACATCAAACGCGGAATCTACCAAGGATATTTAGTCTCACCTCTTCTATTCTTGATAGCACTTATACCATTGGCAGATGTACTTAGAGAGACAAAGATGGGATATCAACTGAAGAAGAATGGGCCGAAGATCAGCCACACGTTATTCATGCACGATCTAAAATTATTTGGCAAAACAGATAAGGGAATTGACTCTTTGGTTCAAACCCTACAGCAATGAAGTGAAGATATAAATATGGAGTTTGGAATTTCTAAATGTGCAGTTGTTACTCTTAAATAAGGGAAGAATACATGAAAGCCATAATTATGCCAAATGGTGAAAGATTAGGAGATCCTGGTGCAGAAGGTTACAAGTAACCGGGTTGCTTGAACTTGATTCGATGCTCTGTAATGAACCGAAAGAGAAGACGAAAGAAGTTCAAATAAAAAAAACTGAACTCTCGACTGAAATCTCGACTGAAATCTCGACTGAATAGTATGAACCTGTTCAGAGTCATTCATTCATGGCTTGTTGTTATTCGGTGAAACTTTCGTAGGATGGGCACATGAGCAAATGAAACAGCTGAATAAAGACACACGGAAATTATTCTTCAAGTATTGAGCACTTTACCCAAATTCTAACGTGCTTAGGCTGTACATCACAATGGAAGAAAAGAGGAAAGGGGCTGATTGGAATTAAAGAATGTGTCGAGGGAGAGTGTATAAGTCAGGAAGTGTTACTCGCAGTGACGGAAGAGGAAGAGCTAGATAAAGACACATTGGAAGAGAAGCAAAAGTACAAGAAAAGAATCGAAGCAGAAAAGATGACTGAGTTGGAAAAAAAAATTCATGGTCAGCCTTACAGAGATACCAAGACACTAAAATGCCAGAACATGTGGAATTTCTCTCTAAAGTTAACTAGAAAAGAGAGACAGAAAATTCTATATTTGCTGTTCAGGAGCAGGCAGTAAATACAAATACACCCAATGAAAGCATCTACTGGAAGGATTGTTCTGATAAGTTCAGACTTTGAAACAGTGTCACACATTGTTAGTACAAATGACGCCATGAAAAAGTAAATGATGACCTGCATTGGAGTTTGTGCCAGAAGTTTAGAATCCAAGTCAAGGAATACAAGTGGTCCCAACATCATTCAAAAGAGGTAATGGAAATTGAGGGAGTTAATATTTTCTTGGATTTCATGGTTCAGTGTGACCGAGAGATAACTCAGAGGAAACCGGATATTATAGCTGTGAATAAAAGATTAATACATGCCAAATCATCGATGTGGTTTGCCCAAATGGCATTAACTTAACAGGTAAGAAAAGTGAGAAAATATGGAATTATCAGAAACTGAGATTGCTAAGTTGTGGAATAAGAAAACTTCCACCGTGCCAATCATTAAGAGGCACTTGGCTCAGTTCCAGATAATCCTGAGAAACAGTTGAACTGCCTAGGAATCATATACAGCATCACCATATTCCAGAAGTCGGTTCTGTTTGCTACAGAAAACATCCTACGCCAGGTACTTTCTATCTAATTGACCCTTTGAGTATGCTCACTAGCTTTGGTGTACAAACCCACTCTTAAATAAAAAAATAATCGGGTTTAAAGCATTACAACATTGCAATGTTAACGAACACTACTACTACTACTACTACTACTACTACTACTACTACTAATAATAATAATAATGGCCTCCTTCAGTCTTCACAGACTATAGATACCCACGGTACGGGTGCGTGCGCGTGAAATTTTTTGTGGAAAGAGTTGCGTAATCTCCAGCCACACTTTCCTTGAGTCGACATTATTGAATACCAGTGACAAGTAGAGGTCCAGGACGACTGGAAACAATGCCAAGATAATCGGAAAGCACTTACAACGCCTAGAATTCCCAAATGGTTACCCATCTGGTACAAGCCAGACTCAACGTTGCTTAACTTCGATGATCTGACGAGAACCGGTATGTTAACGTGATTGTGCCGTGGATAATAATAATAATAATAATAATAATAATAATAATAATAATAATAATAATAATAATAAGTCTGATTTCATTTATCAACATCTCTCTGGAAAGGGATGGGATTAATTTCCAGAGGATTTCCCTCAATCGCGGCTCACAACCAGGGGCTTCAAAGATCAAGGGGGTTTCTTAGGATGTTGGTGGTACCTATAATTGCAGAGGTTTGAAGGCCGCCTAAAACATCGGGGATTTGTAGTTTTTTCAATTGTCCTTTCAGACGACTTGATACTACTCCTAGTGTACCTACAACCGGGGTTATTTGTGTTTTAACCCCGTGTATACACCTTATTTCCAAGGCCAATGGAGCATAATTGCTCCACATCTCGTTCTCCTTCTCTCTCACATTCCTGTCTCAGGGTAGTGAAAAGTCTACAATCTGTCTGTTTTTTTTAATACTTTGTCAATGACGACCAAATTCGGACGTTTATGTTCCAAATGCTTGGTTGTTATAACACTTTTGTCCCACCATACCTCTACCTTGCTATCCTCACTTGTTCTCACTTCTTCAGGCACCTCCTCAAACCATTTTCCAGTACATTTCACCCCAACCTTCTTACAAACCTCCCAATATATCCGGAGTCCCATGCGATCGTATCTTTTGCGGTACTCTCTCTAGGCCAGTCCATTACACCTTGCTGCAAGGTACGCAATTGACTCTGAGGTCTTACCACAAATCCGACATTCTGCAGCAACTTCCTCTCCTAGAACCACATTTTTGAACAATCGTGTTCCTAATGCCTGCTCTTGTGCTGCACAAACAAAAGCTTCAGTACTTTGAACAAGATGCCCAGCTCTAAGCCATTGTCATGATCTTTCATTATTATTATTATTATTATTATTATTATTATTATTATTATTATTATTATTATTATAATAATAATAATAATAATAATAATAATAAATAATCAAATTATAATAATAATAATAATAATAATAATAATAATAATAATAATAACAACAACAACAACAAGAACAACAACCACCAAAACAAAATATTGTAAGTCCTCTGGTTTAGTAAATGTGTTACATTAGTGTTCTGAATAGTAATATTTACTAAAACAGTATTAATTTTTAAGTTGGGCGAGAATTGCAGGTCATAATGACATCAAATCTGCAAAACTAATCGTGCCGTTATTTATGGATAGATGGCACAGAAGGTTAAAAAACAAAGAAAGAAATCAAACAGAGAAGAAGAAAAAACAATGATAACTCGAGATTACGAATTACGTGACTTTTTGTTGAGCTGAGAAAGGAACACGGGTTTCCAATGAGTCAGTCCACGGAAGCCGCACAAAACACATCTCCTCTAATGTCATAGAAATATTTACTTAAGACATCTCTTCATGGTTCAGCCATTTGTGTTAAGAAGATAAGTTAACCAAGCAATTAGCTCGGATAACTTTAATCTCTCACTCTTTCTTGTGTAAGTCAATTCTCTCGAGAAAAAAAAACCCTAAGTCACTCTCATTGAACGTCTCTTGTCTCCTTCCTGTATGAAGAGAAGTTTTGTCTAGTGCGACCGCTGACGAATCATGACCAAGGAAAATCGATCACATGACGAAGGTAGCGACGGTCAGAGTATAATAGGAATGTACCAAGGATACAAAGCGATAACAAGCTAATTAACGCATTATATCTATAACGAAACATTAAGCCTGCCACTGATGATTAAAAAAATGAGAAAACTGTTGAATAGATAAAACGCGAAGGCCGCGTAAAATATACGTGACGATACCAGACGTATAAAGGACTTTGCTTTAGTGTGTTGGGAACTGCCATAGTTTTAATCTAGATATGTTTCACTTACATTTTATTCTATATTAGTGTTTTTGCTTATGTGTTTGTTTATTATTTATTATTATAATTATGATAATTTTTGTTATAGTTGTTATTATTTTATTCATGCGCGTCCTTTTGTACGTGTGTGTGTGTGTTTATTTTAAGGTAAAATTTATTTTGTGCATACATACGTTTGCTATTTCACTCCTGCAGTTTAATACATTTTGGGGTTCTTTACAGTTTAAAACAGCCAATTTCTCATCTAAACATAATCTACGCGAGTCGTCTAATTATCTAAATAGTAGAATTGATTATTTAAGAAGACAGCTTAACAAGCAGCAACGCGTCATTGTGTTTCATAGGCGGGCAGTTCCAGAAATGAAACTCTGTTCATGAAATTTTTGTTTAGGTTTAAGCACAGATAGAGAATAAGGAAAGTTGTTGAACATAGGTTGAACCAGTCAAGCACCCGTCATTAAAATAACGATAGAGTAGAGATGGACTCGCAACGTCTCTTCTGTAAGAATGAACTTGTAAAAAGGAGAAAAAGGACAGGTTGATCGACCGACAGACAAAGTCTCCCAGATTAATATGAGGACGCACACAGAAAGAAAAGAAACGGTTGAACGAGCTCCCTCCCCCAAGAAAATCAATCTGTTTCACACCTATCGTGCACCAGGCTAGACTCTCTCTCTCTCTCTCCCTCCCTCCCTCCCTCTCTCTCTCTTTCTCTCTCTCTCTCAGAAACAAATCAAATATTCGGTTTAATCGAACAATGCTATTAAAAGAAGCATCACTAATAATCACAAAGCTGCACGGACAACGGCAATTAGTTCCAGCACTGTATCGGCGGCACACGAAGTGGTGAGATGGTGTCGGGCAGAGGGATAACAGCATCCATCGACGTAAAGCGGCCCGATGAAGAGCGGACAACTTTTTAATTAGAGACGCCTTGACGGACTTGCCAAACGGCTCATTCTTGATATTCTTCATCAATTTTCAGTCAAGCACAAGAGGAAACGAGTTGTATTTGTTAAATCCTCGCAACCCACCTGTCTCTATCATCCTCACTTGAATTCTTGTGTGGTTTTTATAATATGCTGAACGCACCTCCTGCAGAGGGGATGACAACGCCTAAACGTATCCACACTATTACTACATCCTCGCTTATTAAAACCACCTCGATATTTGAGATGCCGGTATACAATACGGCAAGCATACTTCCAAAGAGAGTCAACTTGTTAATCATATCGATGGAATAGTAGAAGAAGAATTAATCAACGCTTGTTTGCTGTTTCCGCCATATTTTGGATTGCACAAATTATATGCTAAAATATTCCTTACTACTAAGATTGAGTTATGTTTACATTAAAAAACAATTCTCTAATTTGTTGTAATTTATAATTAATTAGATTAACTTGATATAATATCCTCCTTTTAAATAAATAGGATGCCCGAATCGAATAATATATAATCTGGAAACCGTGACACACGTATGTTAAAGGTACTACGGTATTATGAAGTTATACTTTTATTATTTTCATCACTATTATTATTATTATTATTATTATTATTATTATTATTATTATTATTATTATTATTATTATTATTGCTGTTATTGTTATTATTATTATCGTTATTATTATTATTATCATTATTATTATTATTATTATTATTATTAATATTAAAAAATGTACATGTCATCATTATTTTCACACATAGCATTAACACAAGTGATAAGAGTAGTACTCATACTCTGAGAAAATATTATTTACTCATATCACACATACACACACAAAGAAAAAATAACACACCTACTAATTATTACATGATAACTAATATCTTATACTTCTTTCTATCTATTACATCATAACTAGTATATAATACTTCTATCTATTTATTACACTATAACTAATATCTAATACTTATATCTATTACATCATAACTAATGTCTAATACTTCAATCTATTTATTGCATCACAACTAATATCTAATACTGCGATCTATTATTACATCATAACTAATATCTAATACTTCTATATATTTATTACATCATAACTAATATCTAATATTTCTATCTATTCATTACATCATTACTAATATCTAATATTTCTATCTATTCATTACATCATTACTAATATCTAATATTTCTATCTATTCATTACATCAAAACATTATAAAAATAAGTAATAAAAATAAGTAATAAAAACATAATAAAAATAAGTAATAAAAATAAGTAATAAAAACATAATAAAAATAAGTAATAAAAATAAATAATAAAAACATAATAAAAATAAGTAATAAAAATAAATAATAAAAACTTAATAAAAATAAGTAATAAAAATAAGTAATAAAAACATAATAAAAATAAGTAATAAAAATAAGTAATAAAAACATAATAAAAATAAGTAATAAA
Organism: Euprymna scolopes; assembly: GCF_053919585.1. Classification (NCBI taxonomy): domain Eukaryota; kingdom Metazoa; phylum Mollusca; class Cephalopoda; order Sepiida; family Sepiolidae; genus Euprymna; species Euprymna scolopes. Next base: position 56,276,121 of record NC_136514.1, on the reverse strand, counting down.
AATAAGTAATAAAACATAATAAAAATAATAATAAAATAAGTAAAAAAATATTTAACTAGAATAAGTAATAAAAACTTAATAAAAGTAAATAATAAAAACTCGATAAAAGTTTTATCAAATGAAAACACAATATTTCAGAATTACTAACACATTTACTAATTTATTATAAAAATTACTTCGATAGAACATAATGAAATGTTTGATATTCAACTTGAATTTACAAAATATTAAAACATCTGGCATCAATTGTGATGGACGGCTCTCGTCTGGGTGAGGCCCCGTGTTTTGACAAGCTTCTGGGTTTGACCTTTACTCCTGATCTGAAATGGAACACGTACATCAAGTCTGTTGCCAAGGTCGCTGGAAAGATGGTGGGATCCTTCTACCGCTCCAGAAGATATCTCACTACGGATGCAATTCTCTATCTATATAAAAGCCAAGTACATCCAAGGATGGAATACTGCTGCCATATCTGGGCAGGAGCTGCTAAAAACAGCCTATCCTGCCTTGACAGAGTACAAAATAGACTTCGTGGCTTAGTGGGGGATGCCCTTTTCTCTACCCTGCAACCTCTCTCCCACAGAAGAGACGTTGCGAGCCTGTCCTTGTTTTATCGTTATTTCCATGGCAGATGCTCGTCTGAACTCCAATCTCTGGTCCCCCCTCGCCAATCTTTCACGAAAAACACCCGTCTAGCTGAATCCACTGTGACAAATTTCCCCCACTCTATATCTGTGCCTAAATCAAAACGCAGATTCCATGAACAAAGCTTCTTTCTTAGAACTGCACGCCTGTGGAACTCTGTTCCGTCTGCCTGCTTCCCTCCGGACTACAACTTGGATGTCTTCAAGTCCAATGTTAACAAATTCCTAATGAACCGCCCCCTTAAGTAAACATTTCAGCAAATCTCCTCACTAACGTAATGTACTTGCAATAACCCTTATCCCTGAGTGGCTTCCGGGCCTTGATAAGTGGTGATCACTGTGTAAAAAAAAACAAAAAAAAACATCATTACTAATATCTAATATTTCTATCTATTCATTACATCATTACTAATATCTAATACTTCTATCTATTAAATCATAACTCATATCTAATATTTCTATCTATTCATTACATTATTACCAATATCTCATACTTCCATATATTTATTACATCATAACTAATATCTAATATTTCTATCTATTCATTACATCATAACTAATATCTAATACTTCCATCTATTTATTACATCATAACTAATATCTTATATTTCTATCTATTTATTATATCATAACTAATATCTAATATTTCTATCAGTTCATTACATCATTACTAATATCTAATATTTCTATCTATTCATTACATCATTACTAATATCTAATATTTCTATCTATTCATTACATCATTACTAATATCTAATATTTCTATCTATTCATTACATCATTACTAATATCTAATATTTCTATCTATTCATTACATCATTACTAATATCTAATATTTCTATCTATTCATTACATCATTACTAATATCTAATACTTCCATCTATTTATTACATCATAACTAATATGTAATACTTCTATTTATTTATTACATCATAACTAATATCAAATACTTCCATCTATTTATTACATCATAACTAATATCTTATAATTCTATCTATTTATTACACCATAACTAATATATAATACTTTTATCTATTACCTCATAACTAATATGTAACACTTCTATCTTTTTATTAAATCATAACTAATATCTAATACTTCTATCAATTTATTCTGCTTGATTTCTCTCTCCCACACTGTATGGTGATTCAACTACTGTAATATTTTTAAATTTCCCTATGAGTATTTAAAATAGGTGTAACTTTCTCCTTCGTTATTTTATAATTGAACTATTTTGCTATATAATTTACGCAGTGTGTTCGTGCACACCATAAACACGCACGTAAGATAACAAAATTGAACGCCTGATTTCTATTGTATTATCACGTATATTATATTTATTTTGATCTGGATGATTGTATATCTGTCTGCCTGTTCCACACTTGCTCGGATACTGCTGGTCCGATCTGGTTGAAATTTTGTAAGTTTTTTTTTGTTATGATAATGGTCCAGCGAACTAACTATTATGGTATCCATTCGATGCATTGTTAAAGATTAATAGGGATTAGTCATCACAATAGAACACTTACTCTAGATAGTTTGGAATAAAGCACTCATTCTAAAATCAACGGCTATAACTTTTTCACACTTCTAATAAGTCAAAAGTTTAGTTATGTCTAATACAGAATTAAAGAGATTAAGAATGTGCTGTATATGAAAATAACTTGAGAATATGACTTTTTGACTTTACAGTTATTGCGAAAAATGGGCCCAACTTCCGCATTTATTCATTTACGCACACACACATATAAGTAACACTTTATTGACATACAAAATACATAGATTATATACAATTTATATATACATACACTAATGCATGTATCAGTATACTATATATGCGCGTGTGGAAATATACATAGCTACACATGCACACTTGCACACACACACACACACACACACACACACACACACACACACACACACACACACACACACATATATGTGTGTGTGTGTGTGTATTTAATGTTAAAAAATATCCAAAAGTAAAAACAAAACATTGAATTTAACGACTGTTATTGATTGTGCTCAATAAAAAGAGGACGATATCATTTTATTCAATTTAGGCAAACAGAATTACTATTGGTCAATAACAACCTGATGCTATGATTTTATGCTGTGTATTTTAGATGGTACGTGTAGTATGCTACGATCATGTAGCTGCTGGTTGTAATCTCTAAGTAGTTAGCTTCACGCTGACAAAGAAGCTTTGAATAAAAAAAATGCAGAAATAAAAATAAAGAATGCAGTTTAGATTCCCGGAAGGAAAAAAATATTAATTTTAACCTATCGTAGACTAAGCACCTGCATAATCCGATTTCTAAAAGGTTTATTATGACCAAAGAGAATCCATTTATATATGGATGAAAAAAAAAGCTTTAACTAAAATTGTGAAATAGAAATAGACTTAGCACTTTCATAAGCCGATTTCGCAAAAGTCTTCAATTTTAAAACAGAATTTAATTATATAAGGATGAAAAGAGAAAACCTTAACTAAAATTTTGTAAATAGAAAACGGGGATCATCAGCTGCTTACCATGTAGCTGTTTCGTTATATATATATATATATATATATATATATATATATATATATATATATAAGTTTCGTGGTTCAATTTTAAATTCTGAAAAAACAACATATAGAAACATATATTCGATTTAAGAATTTATTGTTTTACAAAGGAATATATAGAAGGGATTATTTTTAATTTCCTTAATCCATGGATTTTCAACAATGGCTCATATCATCAGAGGAAATGAAATGCAGTTAGTAGTTTTGATTTTTTTTCTTCCTTTATTTCCCTACTGTTATGTTTTAGTCGCTATCCATTTTCCTTTTCTCCTCGGTCTTTTTTTTTTAATAGAAAATGAATTCCGAAGGAATACGTCTTCCCTTCATGATTGCCTTAATAAAGTTTTGTACCCCCAAGAAAATCATGATGATATATACATATATATATATATATATATATATATATATTTATATATATATATGTATATATATATATATACAAACATACATACATATATACATAAATACACATATATATGCGTATATGGCTCAGAGGTTAAGGAATAAGGGTGAAGACTTGCGTATTGTTTCGAATCTATCTGATAGCACTCAAGTAATATATATTTATAGTTAGTATTGATCTTACTATTATATATTAGCTTCAATATAATAATCGATAGAGAATTTTCTCTATAATAATTAACAAGTAATCTGCATGAACTAAAATATCTTCCGACCGGACAACGCCGGGCGGCATGCTACTATATATATATATATATATATATATATATATACATATATATATATATATATGTGTGTAAAATCTTAATGTAAAAAGTCCTGATAACAACAAGAAGTAATGTATGTAGAATTGTCGAAAGAGGATATAGCAAAGTAAGACATTACGAGTTTATTCAACCATTCGAACATCAAGAACATCAAAGTATTCTTTGATTTCCTCTGTTTAAAAATAGAAAGTAAACATGAACCCTTTTTCTCTCTATCCTCTTATATCTCTACTTTGTGATTTTGTCGCTATGACTATATTTCCAGAGTTTCTGTACAATTTTATTCTACTTCCGTTTAAGTTACCTTGCCATCATCGCTGCAGCAAACATGATTAATTATGAACATATTTAAAATACCTACTAGTGAAAACACTGACGTTTTTTTTTGCTAGCAACTGTTGATGGCCTCTGGCTTATTTATGTTCTTAAAACTTTTAAAAATAACTTTGAATCCAAAGAGTTCATCACACGTGAATATATAAATTTAATTCTCCATATAATAAAGATAACACTGAAGAAACCTAGCAATGCACTAGGTGTGTCAGAAACTTCGTGAAAAATATTGAATAATTCGACCCCCTGTGTTTCCAAGCTTATAACTCTCGAAAAATGTAATTCAAACCTTTATTTTTTTCAATTAAAGGAGCAAGGACCAAGGTTTCATTTAAAAACAATAAAAAAAACAACAACAAAAAACAACATGATTAAAAAAAAAGGTTTTAAACTTCGGACTTTACAGGTAAATTTCTAAAAGGACACTTTTTTTTATTTTAAATTTGAATATATTATTTATTGATCTTTTATCTTCAATTTGTGATATATAAAACTTTGGTGAGTACATTAATTATTTACTTTTTAATAGACATTTCAAAATGGAGGCGTGAATTAATTCGACCCCCTCTCTTTCCAAGCTTATAACTACTCAAAAATATAATTCAAACACTAATTTTTTTTTTAAATTAAAGGAGCAAGGACCAAGGTTTCATTAAAAAAGAAACAAAAATAAGAACGACCCCCCCAAACAACATGGTTTAAAAAAAAAAGGTTTTAAACTTCGGACTTTGCAGGTAAATTTCTTAAAAACACTTCTTTTTTTTGTTTTAAATTTTAATATATTATTTATTGATCTTTTATCTTCAATTTGTGATATATAAAACTTTGGTGAGTAAATTAATAATTTACTTTTTAATAGACATTTGAAAATGGGGGGGGCATGAATAAAAAAAAACGTTTGTCTAAAATATTATATTCGGTTGATTAGAAAGAGCGTAAAATTTCACATTGACCCTGAAAATATCGTAAAATAGAATCAATAGAAAAATTTTGATAGATTTTTAGTTTAAACATTGAAAAATACTGAACTCGTAAAATTCAATTAATTTCATTACTGTTTAAAAAAAAAAATATTTTTATTATATTTTATACAATTTTAATAGTTTATTTTGGAAGTATAATCCATAAAGAAAATAAACAACCCACTTTTAAAATAGAAATTACGAGTGTTTTTATATTTTATTCGCAGTTTCGTGTTAGTGGTGTCAAAAATTCCTACAAAAATTCTAATACACCTAGCAATGCACTATACACACAAGCTAAGAAAGTGTAAAACCAAGTGTTTTGCGATATAAAAACTGATGTTTATTAAAACATATATTACCGATCTTGCTTCGCTTAGCAAAAATGATAGAACAGCGGGCCGTAACAATTCTACAATTTATAGCGAGTTTTTTTTATGAGGTGATCTGTAGATTCCAATCCAAGGAACTTCCGGTTTTGAAATTCGTCGGAAGTAAGCGGTGTTACTAAAGACGCCGGCGAAAATGTATGTCAACACATAGGAATATTTGAAAATTGATAATTTTCATTGAAATGTGCTTATTTACTGGATGAAAAAAAAGTTTATTTAAAGAAAATATTTACAGAAATAATTAATACCATTAATACAAAAAGTAAAATATTTCAAAGAATAAAAATAATCGGAAAATTTACTTTTCTTGAAATATTTTTATTTACAGAACATTTTTTTAATAAATAATTTATTTACAGTAACTAATTTTTAAATTAATATGTTTATATACAGCAAATATTTACAAAAATAATTAATACTGAAAAAAAAGGTAATCTAACAGTGCCTTAAGATTAAGTTACACCGTTTACTTCGGGCGAGTTTCAAAACCGGAAGCTTCTTAGATTCGTAAATACGGAAGACCGCCCATTTATTAGTGTACTCTCCATGGAGCTGAAGCTAATAAAGTTTGAGCAACTGCAGTTCAGATTATTTCCCCATGTTCTGGTATTCTATAAAATACACGAAATCAACTTTCGAATGAACCCAAAATAGAAGAAATTCTTTAGTATCAACAAAGTTATATAAAAATGTATACTTGCTTATGACGGTTAATTGATGTTTTTTTTTTTTTAATGCTTTTTTTTTTTGGTTCTTCGTAAAAATCTTTTTTGTATATTTTCCCATATATTTTCAAATCTATGCAATGGGGTTTTAGTGTTTATCCTCTGATGAAAAGAGAATATTTTTGAAAATTCGTGGATTAATGATTACTCGTTATTATAATTCCATGTTTGAATTTGATAGATCAATAAATATTGCCACTTATTCAATTTTATTTTCATTTCTTTAATTTTCTATCTAGTATATTGAGCTTCTGATTATCTTGATAGATTCAAATTTTAAAGATACTATTTATATTTATCTTTGTAATTCTAATTACACACATTCCTACATATATATTTATTCTAGATCTCACGTGACCCGTTGGGTCAGTATATGTTATAGCTAGCTATGGAATAGTGAGTTTACAGAATTAACGTATAAAAAGTGCAAGTGACTATACAGAATTATTGAATAAACACGCAAAAAGTAAATGTACGCCCGGGCGAAAACAAACATGGCGACCAGTGAAAACAATACAGAATACATTGGATAATAAAAGTCTAAAATTCATTTCCCTTAGATTAAATGAAAAGAAGAGGAGTGTAATCCGCTGAAAAAAAAAATTGAAAAATAACGAAAAGAAAACAATACAAAAGGAGAGAGTGCATTTTAGAAAGCAACCCTAGTTATTTTCTATATGTTAACAGCCTCAGATATCGGGAAATAATAATCAAGTAATATTTAACGATGAAACCTTTTCAAAGCAAATGTTTACCCCCCGACCCCGACACGCGTTTTAAAGTGTTTTTACTTACTTTAAAAATATTTGGAAGTTATGATCCTCTACCCCGTTCCTTCTTTTTGCCCCTCCCCCGACACCAACCTTGAAAAAATGCTAACGATTACATGTCTCATTATCGCTACGTAGCGAAGAAGTGGGTGCTCATTTTACATTAAATTTATATATGGAAAATGATCCCAACTTTAAAATGTTAAATTGTTATTATTTTATTAAAAAATTGCTTTTTTATATTATCTTTAAAAGCCGTTGAAACGTATCAGCAAAAAACAAAGTAGATTTTGATTTATTTTTATGAGGCAAACTATACTTTGTTAAAAAAATCCAAATATTTGAATACATATATAAAGTGATGAAGTAGTATTTGCTTTGTATTTTTTTTTTTACATTAGAAAACAATTTGTTTTTTCCTTTGTTTTATAAGAATTCCATTTCGCAATATAAAATGCAATCGAAGTAATCCTTTTAAAAATTTAGGACGCTAAAACCGTACATACTACAACTAAAAGATATCAAAGATATTTGTGAAAAAATATGTTTATATTGTTTAAAATTAAAAATATTAAAAATATAAACTTTATATTGCATAAAATCATAAAGACTTTTATTAATATTGTTTAAAATAAAATAAAAAGGTTTATATTGTTTAAAATTTTACAAAGTTGTTTATATTGTTTAAAATTAAAAAGGTTCTGTATATGCTGTTTAAAATAAATAAAAATGTTTATTATTTTAAAAAAGTTTTATTTATTTTTTAAAGAGAATTTCTGCTCATTTAAAACTGTTGAAATATCGATATTGTTGTTCACATATTGTTTGCATAGTAACATAACGGTGATTACGGGAAATTGGTTCCTTTTATTTGATATAGGGATCGAGCGTATTTCTCTGGTCAATTTCCAATCTTGCTAATTTGTTTTTTATTTGTAACGCAGACTAATTAAAAAAATATATATTTATAAAAAGTTAGATGTTATTATGTATTAGCAGTTAAGTATTTTCTTTTTTTTTTAACACGGTTTCAACGACTGGGATAGCTGATTTTAGTATTTTTTCGCTTTAAGCTGTCGATTACAGAATATATAAAATACATTAAATCGTAAACATTTGTTTTGTTTTTGCTTGAAAATGATTCAAACTTGCAATGAAAAATACAAATAAAATTCGTAAAATGCTGATATAAAAACAAATCTTAAGCGATTTAGATATTTCTTTTTATTCACATATTTTAAACGCGAAAAATAAAAACCTTTATTGCTTCCGTTTTATTTCCTTACGCATGCGCATAGTAAACGCGAACCGGAAACACGGTTTCAACACCCAAGCAAGACGATTTTGAGTTATATAATATGATATATATATATATATTTAGTTGTATATATATATAATGCACTTTGCACTGAACAAAATAATCTGGCGCATAGCTCTAATCAAGTTTGAGCAACTGTAGTTCAGATTCCTTCCTTATGTTCAATGATTCTTATAAAAATACAAGATTTCTACTTTCGAAGGGTCCATGAAGAAATTCTTTAGTATCAACAAAGTCATATAAAAACGTACAATTGCTTATGATAAACCCTGTATGAACAATAACGTTTGTATCCATGTTCTCATGTGGTAGAGAAAGGAAGGAGGACGACAAATCTTTGCGAGTGACGGCTGTAGTTTACTGCCAAAGAGCGACCATTTTCTAAGTAAAAAGTCGAATAGTATGAATAGGACACCACATAATTTCTTTTTAAAATTTATATAATGATATATAATAATATTGCTTAGTGAATAATTATTCCGAAGAACGGATAAAATTCATCTATATTCATCGAATAGAAGAGTTATTAGAAATCTCTTTAAAATTATTTTAAAATTTACTAAAATTGTATTTGTTAAATAAGTCTTGCAATAGTAAGCCACAAAGTTATTGACAAAAAGTATAATATGACTCTGTGTGAACTGTTTTGCTTTTTACCATAATGTGTAAATTATCTCTTGAGAGTATACCCTATTTATCTCTAAAATATATCACATTTACTCAATGGTCTAGTTCTACGATAGTCAATGTTTCACCAACTAAACAAAATAAATAACCGTTGTTCTTTAAATGCGCCTATTCTAATCCATTTATTCATAACAAAGTTTTTTTCACATACGAGTCGCCACTTATAAAGGCCCAGAGGCCACTCGATGATAAAGGTTAATGAGTATAGAGTAGTCAATGGGATAATATCGTAGTAATCGTTAGTAGTCTAAATTTGGTAAATTGGATTACTTAAGGGGACAGTTCATCCAGAACTTGTTTACGTTGGACTTGAAAACGACCAAACTGTGGAAAGCAGGAAAACAGAAGAGTGTTTCACAGGTGTGCAGTTCTAAGAAAGAAGCTTTGTTCATGGAATCTACGTTTAGGTTAAGGCACAGATAAAGAGCGAGGAAAATATTGATAGTGGTTTCAGGTAGACGAGTGTTTTTCATGAAATTTTGGTGAGGGGGGTACCATAGATTGGAGCTCAGACTAGCACCTGCCATGAAATTAACGATAAAGCAGAGACAGGCTCGCAACGTCTCTTCTATGACGAGATTGCAGGGAAGAGAAAAAGGCATCCCCACTAGGTTACGAAGTCTATTTTGAACTCTTTCAAGGCAGGATAACTTGCTTCTAGATGTAGAACGTACCTGACTTTTATATAGTTAGAGAACAGCAGTGAGATATCTACTGGAGCGATAGTTTTGACTCAATAGTAAAAACAATAGATGCCCTGTGACTTAATTGCTTAAGGTTGAATCTGGCATACGGTAGGGGAGGAAGGTGATATATAAACAAATAAAATCTGACTATTCTATTTGTTTTAATGTATTTTAACATGAATTACATTGTTACAATTTAAAGTATCTAAATTAAAACTGAGGTTAACAAGATCATATAAAACTAAGCACCAGATAAAAAATGGGTAGTAAAGTTTCGCGAATTTGTAACCTTTTTTGCAAATGACTTGTAACACCTAAGCTATCAAATGTTCATTTCAACAATGATCATAATTGTAATCCATGTCTGCGTTGCGTCATCAGATTCTTCACTGACAGCCGCAGTTGCTTGTGAGATCGGGTGTTCTTCCATGTTTTGACGAAGAGATTTTTTATTCATCTAGAACAGTGATGTTCAACGTGGTGTATGTGAACCACCCGTAGTCCACATAAGAATTTTAATGGTCCACAGCTTGATTTGCTTATCAAAAAAAATGTTTTTATATATTTAATTAAGAATATTGTAAATCCAATAAAAAGTATTATATATATATATATATATATATATATATATATATATATATATATATATATATATATATATATATATATATATACTGTTTTAACAAAAATCAAGACTTCAAAAAATGGATTGATGGCAACAAAAGTGTATTTCATTGTTAGTTACAATACTCAGCAATGATGCAACAGAGGTAAAGTGTCCTCGCTTGTTTTCTTTTCCTTATAAAGGAAATGTTTCTTTTCCTTAATGTCTTATTGTTAAAGTGTTTTTATTTGATAAGTCTGAAGAAAGGTAGTTTGTGTGAAAATTTTCAAACGACATATTGTTTGAATTTGTCCAAATGGTCTTGAAACAATTGTAACTAAGAATGAAATACACTTTTTGTTGCTATCAACCCATTTTTTGAAGTCTTGGTTTTTGTTAAAACAGTATATGAATGCTCAATTATGAAATACGATGATTTTGTAGCTTACGTTTTAAGCCATCTCTCCTTTTTGGCTTAAATTTATTGGTATATGAACAATTACTGAATTATATAAACTCAGTATAATTCGAAATACCACAAATTAGTCTATATATATGTATATATATATTAAAAAATTGTCATTGTTTATTGTTTAATTTTATAATCTTTTGAATAATCTGATTAGGAATGCAATTAAATAAAAATATTTCATAACAGTGACATTTTAAACTTTGTAAACAAGCAAACTTTGTAACTCCGAGTAAGGAAATCTAACTTTGTCACTTGCTCACAAAAGATTAAAGGTTTTTGTTGTGTCTGCACAAATAATTAACAAGAACACGGAAAGTAAAGGTATACGATAATATATTAGGAAGAAAAGTTATATACATATTTACATGTCTTCAAAGATACTTCAGTTGGAGATATTCCGGCAGGTGTCGTGTTGCATGTCTTACCGGAGGCAGCATAAGCATCTTGCCTGTTTGGCGGTCGGTTGCCGAACTCCCCCGGTATTGGTGATTGATACCTTTATATATCTCACTCACCCGCCTATGTTAATTAGTGGGCGTCTCCACAATAGTTTTATAAATAAGTTGAAATACTGGAAAACACAACTTGACAAGCAAATTCTGTCATTGTTTAAAAATTTAAATAGCTCTACTCAAGTCCAAAATGTGCTGCACATTTGGAAAGCACGAAGAAAAATTTTGAGCGAAGAAATGAGGAACTCATCAGTACAGCTTATGTACTGTGCTTTTAAGATTTAGCAAATTTTGAATCTGAAGATACCATGGAACCTGAAGTGTCATATTTCTACACTGTGGGAGAGGAATAAAGACTTCCAAGACAACGGTTGATCAAAACTCCGTAAATTCCAATTAAAGCTTAAACTTTAGTTTTAGTTATTTTCTATAATTAAAATCATGTAATGGATTTTGATCCAAATTTCTATAAAGATCCTAGTAATTTTTAATATAATTATTAGTGTTGGAACGATTTATCGGAAGTCGGAAAAATCGGAATCTTTTGGGGTATCAGAATCGGAAAATATTGTGCCGGTTTCTCGGTGCCAGAATTGATTCTGTAAATTGTCTTTTTTTATTGTATTTTGCTTAAAGCAAGCTCTTTCACTACTGGTACACGGTGTCCCAAAAAGAAGTTGATAGTTAAATAAAAAACCATAACTTTCTTAATTTTTTATATTTTTATTTTCTTTTTCAGATCATCCAGAGGAACCTTTCCAAGGTCATTATGAGTCGGTACACTACCAAAGATCGGATATTTATCGTATAGTCGTATTTTCGGTTGAATGAATCAATATCAGAAACTCAAAGAGAATTTCGACGAAACTTCAACACAAGAAATACTCCTACTCCCAATGCAATAAAACCAGCCACAATAAATGCCCTTACAAGCAATATAGAGGAGGAAATTAGGGCCATACACCCTGAAACATTAAGCGATGTGCTGGACCATTCCCTGCAGAGAGCACAAGAGTGTGAAAATGAAAATGGGGGAACATTTGAGTAACATCATTTTTCATAACTAAAATTAGACCTTGTGAAAAACATACCCTAGATTAAGTTGTGTAAATAAAATTAGAATGAATAAACTATGATATCGTACTATATCTCAAAAAGTTATGGAGAGGCTCGTCTACCTACATATGAAAATTGGTAAGTATAACTTAAATATTGAGGAAGTTAATCAAATTTAAAATCCGTCAGCTTCTTTTGGGACACTCTGTACTAATGACAGACTGATAAATAAAGTAAGATGGTCACACACTTTTAGAAGATACTTATTTTAAATAAAATCTAAATGAGAAATTTAAAAACTTCGAAGTGTCGGAAATAATGATAAAATCACTTTTATTTGCTTTTATTGTTGTTGTAAACCCAATATTTCGCTAAAATAGCATCATCAGCGTGAATAGCTATCAGCGTATTTTATTCAAAATAAGTGTCTTCTAAAAGTGTGTGGACTTGCAACAACAACAACAACAACAACAACAACAACAAAAAGTAAAAAAAAAATGATTTTATGATTTTATGATTATTTTCGACACTTCGAAGTTTTCAAATTTCTCATTTAAATTTTTAAAATGATAAATATTAATTTGTTTTAAACTAATAGAAAAAATTAAACTTATTTGTCACACACCCTTCCACAAATGTATTTATACGCTTCAGAAAATATCCGCACCTTTTACATGGATTTTTGCGGTGATCGAGAAAGACTAACAACTCTTTAGGTAAATATTTAGAGATTTATAAAGAATTAGAATCTGGATCGTGAGTGGTGAGGCACCAGCTTGTGGGTTTTTGGGAGTGTGGAGCCACCCTTTAATTGCCATTGCTCCCAGGTCCACTCTGACCCGGAGTGGTAGTACCTGTTAGGGTCCCAACTATGGGTTTAATAGAAACCGACTTGAAAACAACAAATATATTGTTTGGTTGGTTTTGTTTTACAGCATATCAAACCTTTTCAGGTTATTTAATTCAAAATCCAAAGATGTTGAAGAAATTTTTTAAATAGAATATATTGTTGTTTTAAAGTCGGTTTCTATTTAACCCATAGTTGGGACCCTAACAGGTACTACCACTCCGGGTCAGAGTGGACCTGTGGACCACACTCCCCAAAGCCCGCAAGCTGGGGCCTCACCACTGGATATAGTTTAAGGTCATATCCAGGACCAACAAATATATTCTATAAAAAAATCTTTCTTCAAAATCTTTGGATTCGGCATTAAATAACCTGAAAAGGGTTGATATGTCGTAAAACAACCAACCAACCAACCAACCAACCAACCTTAGTGTGAGCGACCGAAATATACAAATGCGAATTACTTAGGACCTCTATCCAATTATGTCTGAATGAACAAGAACATGCTACCACCGTGAATTAAATAAAGTATTCCGTTCGAAATTTCGTCCAAATTATCGAGTTCGACAGAAACATTCCCGAGTTCGACAAGTTACACCTGAATAAGGTCGGAGATTACATCGACATCGTTGTGAAAATAACCTTTAAAGTTAAAACTGTAGTCCGATAAATCCAAATAATACGAAGACGACTTCAGTTCTGACCTTTGCTGTTTATTTAAATTTAAGTCAATATCTCTGAACTAATACTTACTTATTACAAATGCTCTGACAAGAGAATATTTTTATCAAGAATAATCGACACATTCAAATTTTATATATTATATTTGGTAGAATTCTATGAACGAAATAGACATAGAAATATACAAAAGTTTTGGATTTGGAATGAAAAGGAAAATAAAAATAAATAAAAACTTGGTCACTGGAATCTAGTATATATATATATATATATATATATATATATATATATATATATATATATATATATATATATATATACTAGCAAAAGTACCCGTCGTTGACTGGGTTCAAAAACAGCCTACAGAAAATGGACTCTGATTTATGAAAGTATGATAGGTTATGAAAAGAACGGGTTGTAGAGAGATAGCTTCGAATTTGGGGGTATCAAAACCAAAGCAAAATATGAGGAAAGTAAAAATAAAATAGATAAACCCCATAATTTATTATATCATACCTGTTCACACTGAAACACTTATCAAAATATTCTGTGGATCTATATTAAAAATCCTTGTTAAACTTTGTGACATATTTCTATTCTATGGAGGTCAGGCGCGAACGAACACCCCATAATTTTATTATCCAATATTTCTTTAAACCGAAACATAATTATCACAGCATACTTACGCAGATAGATATGAAAAGTCTTTACTAAAGTCTGTTTCTATTTCCATTTTATTGAGGCCAGTCGCGAACCCAGACCCCACAATTTTAATCTACCATCCCTATTTAAGTTAAAACACACTTATCAAAGTATTATTATGTACATCTATATCAAAAACACTTGTAAACGTTTTTTTTTAATTTTTAATTTTTTTTATTTCCATACTTTGTGGACCAGGCGCGAACGCAGACCCCACAATTTTAATGAATCACTATTATGCCAGATCAAATATACCCATTTCTGTGTCTCGATACATCTTCTATCATTATATGTGATCAGTTTTCTCTAATAGTCATCCATATAGGAGCCTATTCGTGACCAGACCCACACACAGACGTTCAGCTATATATATATATATATATATATATATATATATATATATATATATATATATATATATAAAATATATATAAAATATATATAAAGGAGATTAGAACAATAGTCTAAAGAGCACAGTGTATTTTAATGTAATAGTAAAATTACTAGTTTAATTAAAATACAGGGAAAGAAAAAGTGCTCGTTGTAATTTAGATATATAATAAACTCGATAGGTAAATATCCTAGAGCTAATTTAATATTTAGCAATGTGATATATATATATATATATATATATATATATATATATATATATATATATGGTGGAATTTCCCGTCGATTTTGACGTATAGAACTTCCGCCACAACAACTAAGTTGCTCGGAAATCTACACACATTTTTTTTTTACACAGTGATAACCACTTATCAAGGCCCGGAAGCCACTCAGGGATAAAGGTTATTGCAAGTACATTACGTTAGTGTGGAGATTTGATGAAGTGTTTACTTAAGGGGGCGGGTCATTAGGAATTTGTTAACGTTGGACTTGAAGACATCCAAGTTGTAGCCCGGTGGGAAGCAGGCAGACGGAACAGAGTTTCACAGGCGTGCAGTTCTAAGAAAGAAGCTTTGTTCATAGAATCCACGTTTTGATTTAGGCACAGATATAGAGTGGGGGAAATTTTTTCACAGTGGATTCAGCTAGACGGGCGTTTTTCGTGAAAGATTGGCGAGGGGGACCAGAGATTGGAGTTCAGACGAGCACCTGCCATGGAAATAACGATAAAACAAGGATAGGCTCGCAACGTCTCTTCTGTGGGAGAGAGGTTGCAGGGTAGAGAAAAGGGCATTCCCCACTAAGACACGAAGTCTATTTTGTACTCTGTCAAGGCAGGATAGGCTGTTTTTAGCAGCTACTTCCCAGATATGTCAACAGTATTCCATCCTTGGACGTACTTGGCTTTTATATAGATAGAGAATTGCATCAGTAGTGAGATATCTTCTGGAGCAGTAGAAATATCCCACCATCTTTCCAGCGACCTTGGCAACAGACTTGATGTACGTGTTCCATTTCAGATCAGGAGTAAAGGTCAAATCCAGAAGCTTGTCAAAACACGGGGCCTCACCCAGACGAGAGCCATCCATCACAATTGATGCCAGATGGGGATCAGAGCGTTTATGATGTAAGGATAGGAGTTTGGTTTTGGATGCATTAAAGGTAACCAGCCACGTCTTCCCCCACTGAACCACGCGCTCGAGATCTGAGGAGAGAGAATCAGAGAGAACTTTGTCATTTACGGCCTTTGATGTGTTGCCGTAGATGGTCTTGTCATCAGCATAGATGTCAACGAATGATTTAAGTATGTGTTTAGGGAGGTCATTGATGTAGATCAGGAAGAGAGTTGGGCCCAGGATTGACCCCTGAGGGACTCCAGCATTTATATTGCTTATGAGCCTATCGGAGAGAAATGATTTAATGATTGAGAAAACATTTCCAGTTATACCGTAGCTGGAAATCTTGTGAAGTATACCCTTATGCCATACCTTGCGAAGGCCTTTGTTGTGATTTGATATTAAAAGCCTACTTTTTTTCTATTTAAAAATTATTAAACTTCTTAATATAGTCAGTCATGGTCATGCAAACAATTTCAGAAAGGTTGAATAATTTGCATATTCCTTTGAAAAACAAACTTTCATTATCTAATTTTCCGTTTTTTTGTTTTGTTTTATTGGGTGATTGATTTTATGTAACTTACTTTTAGTATTATCCAAATTATACATAATATGTGCGTGAAAAATCCCTACCAAACTTCTCTTGGAATTTTTGGTCTACAGGCTTGAAATTTGATATATAGCGAATTCGATTTTGCAATTACCTGTGAAAATAGCTTCTAAGAAGTCAAAACTGTAAAGAAACAGTTGACATTGACAGAAGTAAGTCGAATAAAACTGTTATCCTTGCGCACACACACAAAAAACACTTACAGCCCAAAATCGCTTAATTTTTAACGTTTTTTTTAATCTAGATAATAAACGATAGAGAATTGGCTCTATAATAATAAATACGAAATTTGCACGAGTAATATGTCTATAAAATTTAAGCATATTTTACAAACGGGTAACGACGGATGAACTGCTAGTATATATGATAGTAGCTTCCTTAAGCCTTCACAAACTATAGATACTCACTATAAAGGTGCCTGTTCGTGGATTTTTTGTGGAAAGGTTTGCGTAATCTCCAACTGCACCTCTCCTGGGTCAGCGTTGTTTAATACCAGTGGCAAATGAAGGTTAAAGACGACTGGAAACAGCGTCGAGATCAGTGGAGAGCACTTACAGCAAATAGAATTCCCAAATGAGATCAATAATCTGGTACTAATCAGGCTCAACAGTGCTTTACTTCGATGATCTGACGAGAATAGGTGTATCAACGCGATTATTCCATATATATATATATATATATATATATATATATATATATATATATATATATATACAGTTAAAGCCGAAATTATTGGCACCCTTTCAATTTTTGCGGTTTGTGGAGAGAAAAAAACATTTTTCACTAATTATTTTTATTAAAGTGTTGATGAATATTTAT
Organism: Euprymna scolopes; assembly: GCF_053919585.1. Taxonomy (NCBI): domain Eukaryota; kingdom Metazoa; phylum Mollusca; class Cephalopoda; order Sepiida; family Sepiolidae; genus Euprymna; species Euprymna scolopes. The sequence goes on along the minus strand of NC_136514.1, from coordinate 56,258,562 downwards.
ATCGACCATCTACAGATCTCCTGAAACACTTTTAGTTTATAATAAAATATTCAAAATAAATATTATTAATGATAACAAAAAAAAACAAAACAGACGAATTCAAATTTATTGGCACCAATGATCTTTATCATAGAATTCACGATATTTTATGCAAAATAATACTTGTTTATTATGATTTGGGTATTGCATCATCTTCTAGAACGTTCCAAAGCCTTCTATAAATGACGTGCATTAGTCAATCATTCACTTTATCAATAACACCAGACTGCAAAGATGGCTAAAATTAAAGAACACAATTTTGATGTTAGACAGAAAATGCTGAATGCACACATGAAAGGTAGTGGAACAAATCCATTTCAGTTTTATGGTCAGATGGAACTAAAATTGAACTTTTGGGCAGCAGAGATGTGTCGTTTGTGTGGCGGAAGAAAAGAGAAGCCTTCAACCCAAAGAATGCAGTCCCTATAGGGAATTATGGTGCAGAAATGTTTTGGGGTTGCTTTTCGACTAATGGCACTGGAAAACTTGTCACTGTGGATGGCATCATGAGGCAAGATAAATACATTAAAATATTAACTGAAAATCTGAAATCTTCTGCAGAAGCCCTTAGTCTTGGAACCAACTGGGTCTCCAAACAGGACAATGATCAATAACATACGGCGAAATCGATGAAGAAATGGCTTTTGGATAATGAAATAAGCGTCCTGAAGTGGCCAAATCAAAGTCCGGACTCTAATCCAATGGAAAACTTGTGAAGGCGAACGTGGAACGAAGCAAACCAAGGAAACTGAAGGAATTAGAAGATATCTCCAAGGAAGAATGATTTAATATTCCCGTTGATCTGTGTAGGAATTTAGTAATGTCGTATAGAAAACTTCTGGAAGCCCTCATTAAAAACAAAGGCTTTGCAAGTGGCTATTGATAAAGGATGACAATGAATTTGAATTAGTCTGTTTTTTGTTATCATTAATAATATTTATTTTGAATATTTTATAATAAACTAAAAGTGTTTCAGGAGATCTGTAGATGGTCGATATAAATGTTCATCAACACTTTAATAAGAATAATTAGTGAAAAAATGTTTTTTCTCAAAAAAACGTAAAAATTAAATGGTGCCAATAATTTCGGCTTTACCTCTCTCTCTCTCTCTCTCTATATATATATATATATATATATACACGTTATTATTCCGTGTATATATAATATATATATATATATATATATATAAATATTAACCACTTTAATTAAGAAACTTAACTTTAATTAAAAAACATAACTCTAACAATACCCCCTTCTCAATCAAATGGACTATCATAAAAAAGTTAAGTTTTATACTCCAGGCTCTAAGTCATGTCGCCTCTGCACAACCGAAGCCATAACTATAATTACTTCCCTTCAAAGTAACAATATAATAAATTCTAAAAATGAACTGATCTCTTTCTGTAAACATAAGTCCAAATTTAATTATGGCAATTTTGAAATTACATAGTTATTACTTTTACCCTTTATATAGATAAAAAATTATTTTCTTTAACTTTATCGTTTTTCTACATACTTCTTAATACTTTATAATTTATTAATCCTTTATTTTAATTTTTTATCTCTTCTTTGCATGGCCGGTTATTTATCTGCATTTTCTGATTTATTCTTTAAACTTTCCTATCTATCTAATATATATCCACACTTTCATATATTGTATGTATATTTACTTATATTTTACTATTTGCATTTACTTTTTTTCTTGCTTTTTCCTGAATTTGCAGATACCGGCAATCCTCTCCCCTTAAATAATTTTTAATTTATTTTTTTATTTTATATTTTATACTTTTTTATTATTTATTTATTTATTTATTCTTTATTTATCATTTATTTTCTATTTATTAATTAATTAATTTATTTTCCATTTAGTGTCTTCTAACAACTCTTGCTGACCCTTTTTTTTAAGTGATGACCTGTACATTTCAGTTGACCTATATTATTTTACCCTATATATTTTTTCGCGCCTTTAACATTTCCTATCTGGGTCATTTTGACATTTGCTTCCATTTATTTTATATTTAACTTTATCATAATTTTTTTCATCTCTCCTCTTTCTCTTCCCTGATCTTTCTTATTTATATTTATGTCTCGGAAGTAGAGTAAAACGTATATTTTCTTTTTCTTTTATTAATATTATTAGAACTTTTTTTTTCCTTGTACACATTTTTTGTGAATTATTCCATGAATTTCTGCCTTTGGATTATTATGGACCATCTTCTTCCAATTACGGGATTTTCATTGGATTTTACTTGTACAAATGGAAATTCTTTTAACTTTTTTGAAGTTATACATTTTGATTTTATCGTCACTGGATTTTTTATCTTCCACCAGACTATCCATTCATGTGTAATCACCTTTTTCTTTACCATATTCCCTCTGCTTCACTTTTTTTGTTTTCAAGTAAGATCTTTTACTTACTTGTTGTTTCATCAAATACTTCTGCATGCAAAATCCGATCCCGCATTTTGCTAATTCCTACCCTCTGATGAGAAGGAAAGTATTTCTTCGAAACTCCGCGGATTAAAGACTATCCATTTATCTAGTGTTTACTTTTCAGATTGAATATGTTTTTAACTCATTTCCAAGTGTTTTTTTAACATATTTTATTAACTGTTTGCTCATATTATAAGTTCTATTTCCTATTTGGTTTTATCGAGCTTTTACATCTGGCTGAGATAATTTTATAAATATTAATTCTTTAATATTTATAATATACTTTAATTTTACCATCTTGGATCATTTTGGTAAATGTAATTGTAATTTTTATTTTATATATATATATATATATATATATATATATATATATATATATATGCGTTATTATTCCGTATATATATATATGTATATATATATACATATATATATATATATATATATATATATATACGGAATAATAATGCATATATATTATTCCATATATATATATATATATATATATGCGCTGATAAGCAAAATATTAGTTTATTCATAGCTGAACATTTTGCTAACTGCATTTCCTCTGATGATATTAGCCATGATTGAAAATCCATGGATTAAGGAAATAAATATAATTCTTCTCCATATATCCATTGTTTCAAACAATAAATTCTTAACTTTGATATATTTTTATGTATATTTTAATCTACAAAATTTTACTTCAATCATTACACTTATATATATATATATATATATATATATATATATATATATATATATATATATATATATATATATAATTAAATCTAATACATGCAGCATTTTCCCCCGACCGACAACAGGCTACCTTGAGAGTGTAATTTTTACTTATACTGGTATTTTCTTGCTTTTCAATTGCTGGCCTTGACTTACAATCTTATGTAGAAACACATCTTTGTTCGTGGGTACGCATTTCTATGATTTCTTTTGTTCAAATCTGTTTTCTTTTTTTTCTTTCCGACTTGCGAACCAATGATAGATCGATACAGTTCTCTGCTGAGTAGAAATTTTCATCCAATCAGATCACAGATATCCGTTTGATGAGCCCCTCTCGTCTGCCTGTTCGTACGAAGTTGTTCCTTACCTTTTTTTTCTTTCAATTTTGCTGTGTTTTCAATTACTGTAAGGTCGCCTTGTTGAAACCTTGAAGTCGGCAGATTTTTGGAAAACACGCATGCGCCCGTTAATGACATCACATCCACTTCAAGATTTGCAAATAAATGGATGGTGGATTCTGTACGACAACTCGAAAAATGGGGAAAATTGACTTCATTAACCAGTTGAATATACGTGTGTCTTTTCTTATGTTTCCATGTATCCATCCAGCTTTTAATAATTAAGGTTTACCGTTCTGAATTTTTGAGATAAGGATTGATTATTCGTATTATTTGGATTCTTTGAACTATTGTTCTCATCTGGAGTGTTGTTCTCATAACGATGTGAGCTCCGGCCTTTTTAAGGTTTATCTAATCGAACTCGAGAATCTACAATAATTTCAAACGAAACCGTTTGTTTCATCCACGGGAATATCATGTTCTCGTTCTGGCAGGCTGGCTGGGTAGAAGTCCTAAGTGATTTGCAACGCACAATTTTATTTTGCGTGTCGCCTGTACTAAGGATTGAATCTTTTACTTCTAGGAGCATGTAACTTACAGTACAATTGTAGTGGATCAAGAATTTGGTAAAATTCAGTTGTAAGTTACACTCTGCTGAAGGTTGACAATTTACTTCTCAATGTGAGCGACACGCAAAATACAATCGTAAATTACTACCCAGTCATAGTTGACGGAACAAAAGCATACTACTCCTGTATTTCCATTCAAAATTCCGTTGTTATGGAACAAGAAAAGGGTCACCGTGAGATCAATATCTCCACTACTAAACTTTAATTCACAAGAATACTGAAACATTAATTCGCAATTGCATTCATATTTAAGATTGCACCTTCAACTTCAAGAAGACTATAACATTTACAAGTGAATTTTATCGAGGACTAACACACACACACACACACACACACACACACACACACACACACACACACACACACACACACACACACACACACACACACACACACATATATATATATAGTACTATATCTTACCGGACAATTCTTATAACACTTTTAGAATCCTTGTTTCTAGATGTATATTATCACTGTTTATTACAGCATATTATTTCTCTCTCTCTCTCTCTCTCTCTCTCTCTCTCTCTCTATATATATATATATATATATATATATATATACATACATATATATATGTATATAAAATAGATAAATATTATTATTGAAAATTTATTCAAATAAAAAAAAAGCAGAATAAATCTACAAAGAAGGTATACAGATTTTTAATTATCCGACATGTTGTACAAATAAAATTGAAAGAACTTATTCTGCGCAGTTTCGGAAAGGTAATTCTTCTAATCAGAGGAAAGTGCTTTGCAAAATGTACAATAAATTTTGCTGGTTAATACATTGTAAGAAACTACAAATATGAAATTAATACACTTTGCATAAAAAGTGATTAAACAGTTAGTAGCAGTTTATAGGGATTCAAACTGATTATGAAATCAGGAAACGGGAAGAGGGAGAAAAAGAATCTGGTAAAATCCATTGAATAAGAAAACAAAATTCAGAAAAAAATAGATCCAAAATAGATCCATTGATAAGCCATTGGTAATCCATAACGAATGGGAAAACAAAGTTATAGATGTCCATCGTAAATCAATGTTTCTAGAAAAAATCATCAGATGACGGAGAAGTAAATTTCCAGTTTTTTTTTTAAATAACGTTTTTATAAAAGTAAAATATAAAACAAATGGAAGTGTTAAAGTGAAGCAGTAAAGGTGGTCGAATGTATCGTTTTCCACTGCGTCTCTTTAACGGTGTACTTTTTTATTAGGAACATGCCTGTTTTTACACCGTTTTCTATCAACATATCGCCTTACTGTGACGCCTTTTAACTATTATCTTTATTATTTTTCATTCTTTTATTCTTCACATTCTATTACAAACCCAGAAAAAGTGGCTACTGGTCGTACTATAGCTCTTTTTAATGGAACTTGGTTTATGCATTTCCGTACGCCTTGGATAGGTTTTTGTTTGAAAGACCTGTAGAAAGTGAAATTGTTGAGAGTCCAACTAGAAGGGCAAAAGGAAGGGAGAAATGTAAAAACTGAAAATATTAAAAAAAAAAATACAAAAACAAAAACAGAAACAAATAAAAACATTCGTGCAGTCCCAAAAGATTTAGCTTAAGTTCATTTAAAGTTAAATTTTAAGTGTAAGTATGGACATATCGTAAACAGTCTCTCAAGCTTCCCCATTCTCTCCCCCACTCCTCTACATTCATTAGCTGCCGCTATTTTCCTTCATTGTAAATGCTAATGATGAACTCGCATTTTGTTTCCTTAATATCATATTATTTATTATTTATTTTATTACTGTGTTTTTATGTTTAATTTCTAGTGATAATAGTGAAAGCTCCTGGCTTTTGACACCAATCTACGGGAGCTTCACATATATTAGGCACTTTTGAGGGCCCACCAAAGTTCCACCTTTAAACGCCAGGATTTTTATCCCCTATACATTTTTTTTAAATTATGTGGAATGGATAACAATTTGCCAAAAAGATCCTAGCTTTGGAGTTCCGAATCTAGTTTAGTACAAGAACATATCAACAAAGCCTGATGTACCAAGGTTTTAATCAGATTTATTTTTCTCATTTTAGAGTAGAACGAAACCCAGCTAATATATTGTCCTGTAAAGGTAGATTTCTTATATACGCTGATAATAAAACGCATACCAGGCTAACCAATTACCCAATTCGTGTTGGACGGAACCCAACATTTAAAGAATAGGTTTCATAGGAACATTTTCCATGTGGACTTTGGGCAAACCGTACATTCTTGGACATGAACCCACGGGACAAATTCAATTGTAAGTTTCTTTGGAAAGCCATCCAGCTTTATGAAGTCTAAGAAAGCGGGATAATTTATAGTCCAACGAAGCAATATTAATATATATATATATATATATATATATATATATATATATATATATATATATGTATATTTATATATATATACACACACACACACACACACACACACACACACACATATATATATATATATATATACACACTCACACACACACACACATATATATATATATATATATATATATATATATATATATATATATATATATATATATTAGGGTGTCAATGAAAAATAAATGTGTAAAATTGTTAGGTTTTACCCCTTAACATTGTTCCTATTAATATATGGAATTAATAACAAAAAATTGTCACTATTTACTACTAACTGGCTCAACTCAATCATTTTCTGGATTTAGTATCAATGATGAAATGTATGCAAAAATAACACAAACATTCGGAAGAATTATTCTTTATAATGTAGAATGAAAAGCTATATAAAACTGCATTATAAGAGAAATGTTGCTTTATTTTGAAAACAGGTTTTCATTTAAAATGGTCAGAACAATTAGTCAGTCTGTGTACATTCTTGTGAATCGCGAAACTCCTGTCTGTACTTTTCAACGACTTGAAACAGGTATTGCTTAGCAGATAATTGATGGGTTGAAATTTTAGATAAGGGCCAGTTCACGTTCTGCTGTTTCATTGACCACCTGTTTAACATCATTAATCCTGTTTACACTGCCATGTTGCTAGCTGAAATTCCAGAAATTCTTGTGATATTCCAAATACAGCAAAGAACTACTTTGTGTCGCAGGTGACATATTCTTGAAGATCCAGTTTCAAGTTCGATTCAGTCATCAATTTTTTCCCTGAATTGGGCTGAGCTTTGGAACTCAGTGTAGCCAACTATCAACTGCTTTGTTCCATCACTAACTTAACCGTCAAAGAATGCTAAGCCAACAACTTTTTCATTTAAACAGCAGATGATTTTTGCCATCCACCTAGCTTGATGATAGGCACCTGGTTTTCGTATTTCCAAACTTGACAGTGTCTGATCCCCAAGAACTAATAGGACCAACTGTAGAAATTCATATATAGAAAACTGATTACATATAATGATAGAACATGTATCGAGACACAGGAATGGGTATGTTTGAACTGGCATAATGATGATTCATTAAAATTGTTGGGTTCTGCGTTCGCGCCTGGTCCACAAAGTATGGAAAAAAAAATTTTAAAATAAAAAAAAGCGTTTACAAGTGTTTTTGATATAGATATACATAATAATACTTTGATAAGTGTGTTTTAACTTAAATAGGGATGGTAGATTAAAATTGTGGGGTCTGCGTTCGCGCCTGGCCTCCATAGAATGGAAATAGGCACAGACTTTAATAAAGATTTTTCATATCTATCTGCGTAAGTATACTTTGATAATTATGTTTCAGTTTGAAGAAATATGGTATAATAAAATTATGGGGTGTTCGTTTGCGCCTGACATCCAGAGAATGGAAATATATCAAAAAGTTTAACAAGGTTTTTTAATATAGATCCACGATAAGTATTTCAGTGTGAACAGGTATTGTATAATAAATAATGAGGTTTATCAATTTTATTTTTACTTTCCTCATATTTTGCTTTGGTTTTGATACCCCCAAATTCGAAGCTATCTCTTTACAACCCCTTCTTTTATTAACCTATCATACATTCATAAATCAGAGTCCATTTTCTGTAGGCTGTTTTATTTTAACCCAGTCAACAACGGGTAGTTTTGCTAGCATATATATATATATATATATATATATATAATTATATATATATGTATGTATATATGAATATATATATAAGAAATAGCTGCAAGATAAATATTAAAATTACATAAGAAATTTATTACATCATCATGTCAATAATGATGAGCGTTATTATAAGAGGTGCAAGGAAAATGTATGTCATATGTATGTTATATTCCATATACATGTATGTCATATTCCAAATACATGTATGTCATATCCCATATACATGTATATTATATTCCATATACATGAATGTCATATTCCAAATACATGTATGTTATATCCCATATACATGTATGTCATATTCCAAATACATGTATGTCATATACCATATACATGTATGTCATATTCCATATACATGTATGTCATATTCTATATACATGTATGTTATATCCTATATACATGTAGGTTATATCCCATATACATGTATGTCATATCCCATATACATGTATGTCATATTCCATATACATGTATGTCATATCCCATATCATGTATGTCATATTCCAAATACATGTATGTCATATCCCATGTACATGTATGTTATATCCCATATACATGCATGTTATATCCCATATCATGTATGTCATATTCCATATACATGTATGTCATATCCCATATCATGTATGTCATATTCCATATACATGTATGTCATATCCCATATACATGTATGTTATATCCTATATACATGTATGTCATATTCCATATACATGTATGTCATATTCCATATACATGTATGTCATATTCAATATACATGTATGTTATATTCCATATACATGTATGTCATATTCCATATATATGTATGTCATATTCCATATACATGTATGTCATATTCCATATACATGTATGTCATATTCCATATACATGTATGTTATATTCCATATACATTTATGTCATATTCCATATACATGTATGTCATATTCCATATATATTTATGTCATATTCCATATACATGTATGTCATATTCCATATACATGTATGTTATATTCCATATACATGTATGTCATATTCCATATACATGTATGTTATATCCCATATACATGTATGTCATATTCTGTATACATGTATGTCATATTCCATATACATGTATGTCATATTCCATATACATGTATGTCATATTCCATATCATGTATGTCATATTCCATATACATGTATGTCATATCCCATATACATGTATGTTATATCCCATATACATGTATGTCATATTCTATATACATGTATGTCATATTCCATATACTTGTATGTTATATTCCATATAAATGTATGTCATATTCCATATACATGTATGTCATATCCCATATACATGTATGTTATATCCCATATACATGTTTGTTATATCCCATATACATGTATGTCATATCCCATATACATGTATGTTATATCCCATATACATGCATGTTATATCCTATATCATGTATGTCATATTGCATATACATGTATGTCATATCCCATATCATGTATGTCAAGTTCCATATACATGTATGTCATATCCCATATACATGTATGTTGTATCCCATATACATGTATGTCATATTCAATATACATGTATGTTATATCCAATATACATGTATGTCATATTCCATATACATGTATGTCATATTCCATATACATGTATGTCATATTCCATATACATGTATGTCATATTCCATATACATGTATGTCATATTCCATATACATGTATGTCATATTCCATATACATGTATGTCATATTCCATATACATGTATGTCATATTCCATATACATGTATGTTATATCCCATATACATGTATGTCATATTCTATATACATGTATGTCATATTCCATATACATGTATGTCATATTCCATATAAATGTATGTCATATTCAATATCATGTATGTCATATTCCATATACATATATGTCATATCCCATATACAGGTATGTTATATCTCATATAAATGTATGTCATATTCCATATACATGTATGTCATATTCCATATACATGTATGTCATATTCCATATACATGTATGTTATATTCCATATACATGTATGTCATATTCCATATATATGCATGTCATATTCCATATACATGTATGTCATATTCCATATACATGTATGTCATATTCCATATACATGTATGTTATATCCCATATACATGTATGTCATATTCTATATACATATATGTCATATTCCATATACATGTATGTCATATTCAATATACATGTATGTTATATTCCATATATATGCATGTCATATTCTATATACATGTATGTTATATTCCATATACATGTATGTTATATTCCATATATATGTATGTAATATTCCATATATATGCATGTCATATTCTATATACATGTATGTCATATTCTATATATATGTATGTCATATTCCATATACATGTATGTCATATTCCATATACATGTATGTCATATTCAATATACATGTATGTCATATCCCATATCATGTATGTTATATCCCATATACATGTATGTCATATTCCATATCATGAATGTCATATTCCATATACATGTATGTCATACCCTATATACATGTATGTTATATCCCATATACATGTATGTCATTTTCTATATACATGTATGTCATATTCCATATACATGTATGTTATATTCCATATACATGTATGTCATATTCCATATACATGTATGTCATATTCCATATACATGTATGTCATATCCCATGTACATGTATGTTATATCCCATATACATATATGTCATATCCTATATACATGTATGTTATACCCCATATACATATATGTTATATTCCATATACATGTATGTTATATCCCATATACATGTATGTTATATTCCATATACATGTATGTTATACCCCATATACATGTATGTTATATTCCATATACATGTATGTCATATCCCATATACGTGTATGTTATATTACATATACATGTATGTTATATCCCATATACATGTATGTTATATTCCATATACATATATGTTATATTCCATATACATGTATGTTATATCCCATATACATATATGTCATATCCCATATACATGTATGTTATACCCCATATACATGTATGTTATATTCCATATACATGTATGTTATATCCCATATCTATGTATGTTATATTCCATATACATGTATGTTATATCCCATATACATGTATGTTATATTCCATATACATGTATGTTATATCCCATATACGTGTATGTTATATTACATATACATGTATGTTATATCCCATATACATGTATGTTATATTCCATATACATATATGTTATATTCCATATACATGTATGTTATATCCCATATACATATATGTCATATCCCATATACATGTATGTTATACCCCATATACATGTATGTTATATTCCATATACATGTATGTTATATCCCATATACATGTATGTTATATTCCATATACATGTATGTTATATTCCATATACATGTATGTTATATTCCATATACATGTATGTTATATCCCATATACATGTATGTTTTACCCCATATACATGTATGTTATATCCCATATACATGTATGGTTTATCCCATATACATCTATGTCATATTCCATATACATGTATGTTTTACCCCATATACATGTATGTTATATCCCATATACATGTATGTTTTACCCCATATACATGTATGTTATATTCCATATACATGTATGTTTTACCCCATATACATGTATGTTATATCCCATATACATGTATGTTTTACCCCATATACATGTATGTTATATCCCATATACATGTATGTTTTACCCCATATACATGTATGTTATATCCCATATACATGTATGTTTTACCCCATATACATGTATGTTATATCCCATATACATGTATGTTTTACCCCATATACATGTATGTTATATCCCATATACATGTATGTTTTACCCCATATACATGTATGTTATATCCCATATACATGTATGTTTTACCCCATATACATGTATGTTATATTCCATATCATGTCTCCCTCAAACTTTTTATGATGTTTACTCTTAATAGAAATTAAGATTATCTGTGTGTGTTGTGTTGTTTTCCTTGTCTCAACTCTTATACAATCGAAATGCCATCACTTCTAATACGACTTAACACAAAACAAATAAAACAGAATTAATAATCAGCAAAAACTTAAACTTTAATTTTAACTCTTTGTTCTTATTGAAATCAATATTTTTCTCTACTATATTAAAGTACGCTTAAACATAACTTTTAAATCGCCAACTCTAAACTTTCTTGTTTTAACCTCTTACAACCGCTAAGTACGTTGTAAATTTAAACAGTAAAGAATATGCGCCGTTATATAACATAAAGTTATAGAATAACTCTGAAATATTTTTATCTTTATCTACTTCAAATAAATAAAAACGCATATGTGTGCATGTATATATATATATATATATGTGTGTGTGTGTGTGTGTGTGTGTGTGTGTGTGTGGATACTTTCAGATAAATTATCTTGACATATTTTTTATCTTTGCTTATTTTATCCTTTGCCGTTTTCACCCTATCTTCTAAGTTTTTAAATGAATTATTCATTACATTTTTTTTTAAATCTTACATGAAACACTTTCTTCTCACTATTGTTAACATTATTAATCAATATAATTATTATTACGAATTATCATTATCAATTATCATAAATATCGTAGTCACTTACATGTTCATCCGCATTATCTTATATTTTTAATTATAAATATCACAATTAGAATCGATGATTCTATCTAAACATGGAGACAAATTAATTATATACATTTGGAGATTTTATTATTTTATTGCTACACAATTTCCAAAACTTCGCCGTAGTAAATTAAGAAAAAAAGCTACAATGAGAAATATAGGTGAAGCTAGGAGAAGTAGACGTGGGTGGAGGACGAATGAGAAGGAGAAAGAGATGTCTTAAAACCACCATCAATAAACCACTTTTGGTTTCCCCCTTTCATTTTTCCTCTTTCCTTTTTTTCTCTCTTTCTTTTCTTTTGTTTTTTTCTCTCTTGTGTCTTTTTCCTTTTCTTCCTTATCGCTTAACCTCTCCATTGATGTATGTAGGAATGATTATGGTGGGGCGGGGGATATACACGAGGGCGGCGTAAGTCGTACATTTTCTGATCACATAGGATTCTAGTCAAATTAAAAGCATTTTTTATAACTGAATAACCCTGACTAAATCTGAAACACCTTCTAACATATACCAAATCCATATTACCCTACTGTTTGAACCTATACACACTAGTATGTTTAAGATTTAGGGCCGCCATCAAACACGCATACGAATACCTTTCTTTCTCCTCTTCAATTACCTCTACCTCGACCTTTAATCCCCCACTCTTTCCCATACAGTCCTATATCTAAACACAGAAATCCGCACCCCTATTGAGTCTTATTTACATACAACCAAATCTTTTTTTCACATCATTAGACTGAACCTTCTGATATTAACTTCCTGTGACGAGGAAGACCTGCCATTCTAAACTTTGCTTTCGGATCAGCTGTAGCGCCAGAAGAGGTTCTATTTACTTATAACTGATCGAAACATACTCATTACTGTGTAGCAACATATTACTGATAATGTAAAACAAATAAAGAATATACCGTACTCTACTTCGGTATTGAGCACTATTTTATTATGTGTTACTAAACCTCAGGGAAACAATAACTACAGATTCTCTCTCTCTCTTTCTCACTCTCTCTCTCTCTATATATATATTGAGAGAGAGAGAGAGAGAGAGAGAGAGAGAGAGAGAGAGGGGGGGGGATGCCAATGTCTAACGTGTTTATTATGTATGGATACAGTCGGCTCTTTGTTTTATTTTAAAGAGATCTCGAATCGGTTCTGTTTATCTCAATCTTTGTCACATTACCATAAAATTGGGAAATAACTATCGGCAGTTGCGCACGTACTTGGGACGCTTAAGCATGAATAATTTTGCATATATTCCTTAGACGTATGTATGCGTGTAAATGCACTCGACTAGCTAAAAGCACTATAATTTTCCCCTACTCTAATCCGTGTCTAAATATAAACGCAGATTCCATGAAGAAAGCTTCTTTCTCAGAACTGCCCGACTTTGGAACACTGTTTCTCTGGCCTGCTTCCCAGTTGAATACAGCATGGCAGCCTTCAAATCATAAACAAGTTAATGTTAAGCCGTCGCCATTATCATAATTCTACTCAATTTACACCATTAATGATTACTACCCTTCCACCTTACATTTATTACCATTATCCTCGAGTGGCCTTCGGGCCTTGATAAGTGGTGGTTCCCAAGTAAAAATAATAGACAGATTTTTGAAAATGTATTTTAGTTCTTTATACTAGTCTAATTATTTTGATAGATACGGACCTGCGTCTTTTATCATGAAATGTAAGTTAGTCCTGAGTTAGCCCTAAGAACATTTAAAAAGTAAGTCGTGAGGTACTAAAATATGTATAAAGTTATATGAGCTATTTATCTATAATATAAATCTCACCTTTCTGTTTAAATGTATGTATGTATGTATGTATGTATGTATGTATGTATGTATGTATGTATGTATGTATGAATGTACATCTGCCTAAAACTTTCGACAGAGGCCGTGAATTTTCACGAAATCAGTATCATTTTGAAGCTCGGAGTCTCGGACTAAAAACATTAATTTCTTCACCCTCAACTGGGTAGTTTTCTACAAGTAGGGGTCGATTTTTTGCGAGCCATTTTTGTAAGTCATCGTATCGGTTGGATTTAGTTTGCATAATTTTAACGATCCAAACATGAAATAGAGGTAAGGCGTCAGATTTTCTCTCACTTTCTTTTTCGCCTTCGCGTCACGGGTTCGAGCCTGCCTGCGCACTACCACTTTTTATTTGCTCAACACACACCTCCAAACACCTGGGGCAACGCCGAGAACCCAGGCTAGTCTATAATATAAATCTCACCTGTATGTTTAAATATATGTATGAATGTATGTATGTTTGTATGTCTGCCTAAAACTTCCGACAAAGGCGATGGATTTTCACGAGATTGGTATCATTTTGAAGCTCGGAATCTCGGACGACAAGTATCGAAAAATTGGCCAAAAACATTAATTTCTTTTATCCTCAACTGGACAGTTTTCTATAAGGAGTGGTCGATATTTTGCGAGATATTTTTGCAAGATTGTATTGGTTGGATTTACTTTGCCTAATTTTAACATTCCCAACTTCCGGTCGCGTAATGTTGTAGCGGTAAGACGCAAGATTTCTTTCACTTTTTTTGCGCCTTCGCGTCACCGGTTCGATCCTGCCTGCCTACTACCACTTTTTTTTTGCTCAACACACACCTCCAAACACCCGGGCAACGCCAGACACCCAGGCTAGTATATGCATAAACGGTAAAATAATATATATGTATCTATGTGTCTATATTTTTATATGCGTCTGATAGTGTGTGTATGTATACATATGTGTATGTGTGTAAATGTGTAGGTGTGTATGTATGTACATATTTATGTACAATTGGGCTGTGTGTTGAATGTTACATATTTATATTTATATTATGTATATGCGTGGGCGTGTGTATATCTGTATAGATTTATGTGCATAGATGTATATGCATGCTTATATCTGTATGTATATGTTTTTTGTATGCATGCATATATATATAATAGAATGAACAAAAAATGTAAATAGTGTGTTTATTTATACAAACATAACTGGCTATACATGTCCATATATGATTCAGCAGAGCTTCTTTTCAAAGAGACCACCAAATAAGGTAAGAGGTCTAAATCAAGACTAAATTCAATAATATTTGTATATGTATAAAAGTTATTCTATATACTTTTACTAAAAAAGGGGGATTACTTACGAATAATTGTTAATGGGGGAAACGAATGGATTATGGAAAAATAAATATAGAACTGAGAGAAACTAACAACGTCGCAAATGTTGCGGGCTACCACATGTGTATTACTGTTAAATATCTAGACCGTGTGTAGCGAGAAACAATTTTGACCAAGACTTACACCTGAAGACATATACAAGAAACAACATAAAATAATTAAAGGTCATTTAAATAAAAATTATGAACCTAGCACCAGCCACCTTCATAGCAAGAAACAACAAACTTGATCAATTGTCAAAAAAAAGTTAAATGTATGATATTTGAAAGACCATTTTCAGCAAAACTTTACACAGGTGTAACAAAATCGAATAAAAGCCAGTTCAATGCAGCGAAACGACAATGGCTGAATGAATACCTCATGCCATATCTGGGCAGGAGCTGCTAAAAACAGCCTCTCCTGCCTTGATAGAGTACAAAATAGACTTCGTGGCTTAGTGGGAGATGCCCTTTTCTCTACTCTGCAACCTCTCTCCCACAGAAGAGACGTTGCGAGCCTATCCTTGTTTTATCGTTATTCCTATGGCAGATGCTCGTCTGAACTCCAATCTCTGGTCCCCCCTTGCTAATCTTTCACGAAAAACACTCGTCTAGCTGAATCCACTGTGAAAAATTTCCGCCACTCTTTATCTGTGCCTAAATCAAAACGTGGATTCCATGAACAAAGCTTCTTTCTTAGAACTGCATGCCCGTGGAACTCTGTTCAGTCTGCCTGCTTCCCACCTGACTACAACTTGGATGTCTTCAAGTCCAACGTTAACAAATTCCTAATGAACCGCCACCTTAAGTAAACACTTCATCAAATCTCCACACTAACGTACTGTACTTGCAATAACCCTTATCCCTGAGTGGCTTCCGGGCCTTGATAAGTGGTGACCTCCGTGTAAAAAAAAATCAAAGATCACTGTGACAATGCCATACTAAGAGAGCATTTCAGAGGGTCACAAATGATTATATAATAACAGCTTAAAAGGACATTGACTTGAGAAAAAGCAACTCACCGAATTTCTGTGCGTGCATCTCACTCCTACGAACCATTTACCCATTATCGTTACCGACTATAAAGACATATTGTTATATTTTCATATATCAGTGTATCGTCATATTTTCAAGCACATCAAAAATACAACATTGCTTGTTTATGTACTTTTAAGTTAATATCTGTTCGTAAATTCCTTTCATCTTAAAGTACATACAGCGCCTGGTATTCCATAATAGTCACACATCTAGTACTGAAGTTGCTTAACTTCGGTGATCCAACGAGAACCGGCTTTTCAGCGTGATTATACAGTATTTCTTGAGAGGATTGAAAACGATGGATGAACTGGGTAAAATTTGATTACTCGAGGTCGACTCCCCATAGAAGTCGTGAATATTGTACGGTAAAACGACCATTGGTAGCCAGCTAGGAAACAGTCCCGTGGTATTGCGTTCCACGATCAAAATGAGAATGACTAACAACGTCGTCTTTTTATTTTCATTGTCGCACATATCACGAGGGACCGCTCATGCGTCACTTATTTCTGTATTTTAAAATTAAGACATGTTTGTAAATTCCTTTCTCATTAAAGTATTTGTTTCTTCTTTGTTCGTTTGGCATTCGAAACATTTTAATTAAACCCGATTTAATTTCGCATTCATCTCGTGTAGCGTGCATTTGCTGTTTAAATCGACAAGAAATCAACAACGTTTGTCATTTTCACTCGTTCAACGGAAAAAAGTGATTATTTGTTAATCTGCTAAATACGTCAATCGCTTACGTTTATTTTTTTTCCTTTAAGCTACGTCTTCCGTCGGTTGGTCGGTTCTTTTGTTACGTGAAGATTGACGGTGGTCAGGAAATAGGAAAGTTAATATTTTACGGTTCCAGGTGAAAATTGTCTGAAGATGACGGTTTCAATCCTACCCGAAGCCGACCAGAGGCTTACTTGGCAAAAAACGTGATGAAACAACTAATAAAAGATGAGGATAATAGTCCGCAATAAATAAAAAAATAATAAATAATACTCATCTCAATGAATTCCAATTAAAAATAATAAATAGGAAAGTTGTTGGACTTTTAACTAACCCAATTGATTAATTTTAACTAACCTGTGTCACCGGAGATTTCCTTTGGTTTGTTTTGGTTATTGTTGAGATGACTTTTTCCTGTTGGGTGAGGTATGATTTTGTAACAGAGCGTGTATGGGCGCGTATGAGACATCAGAATTAGCTGAAGGAATATGGTACTCAGACAGAGAGTAATCCAGACGTAATTCAGAGTCCGCCCGGCTTTCTCCGGAATATGACGTCAACAGTGGGAGTAAGCCGAGCGTCGCCGAGGAAATTAAACCGAGCGTCACCGATGAAAGCATAACAAGAAAAGAAAACCTACCTTAAATTTTAAATTTTATTAACTGTAAAGAAAAATGTTTCCACAATATTTTTTCTCTTTTTTTTTTGTTTTTGCTATATATATATTTAAAAAAAAAATAGTATTAAAGATTTTTTTGTTCGAGAAAAGGTTCAAAGGAAAGTCAAATAAATACTTTCAAGGATTTTTTTTGCAAAGTTTTCTTTTTTTCAAGACAAATTGAAAAAGAATTATTTTTGTTTTTTGGGTGTTATTTTTTTGTTTGTGTTTTGGCGTGGGTTTTTTTCTCAAGGAAAAACCTGAAAACTAAAAAAATTGAAAGAAAACTGGGTGCAATAGTTTTTTTTCATATTAAAACAGATATCGTTGTTTCTTCAGACCGTTGTTTTATTAATGGTGTGTGTAGATCGTATTCCACATTCGCGCTGGAGGTCTTTCTGTGTTGCTCGCTCGAACGTCCACAAGTAGCTTATTTTAATTATGATGGCAATTGTTAGCCTAGACTTGGTAAAAAGGTACCAGTTCGGATAATGTAATGGTTCGGCATTTGGTAGCCTGACACCTCCAGGCATAGCCATCTCTTACCTTTCCTCTCATAATAAGATTGTCCATGTGTCCACATGATGCGCAAGTTTTCGTCAGTGCCAGTACTTTTTTTTCTTGACAAAAGTCGAGGACTCCGGCTGGTGTTTTCAGCTGCTCTAAAATTTATAATTTATCTTCTGACGTGAAAGAACGAAATGGTGTGCGTTTTTTTTTTTACTAATTTGTTTTCCTTTCTTCTTTTTCCAAATTGTCGTCTGCTGCTTTGAATTTTCAACTTGCACGAACACGTATCGCATTAAAAACCATCGCACTACATTGTCATTGGTTCAGCTTTATGTTATGCCAAACGGCTTAATTTAACAGCGACGCTTGGCTTACTCCGGCTTACTCCGGCTGTTGACGTTATGTTCCGAGGAAAGCCGGGCGTGCGCTGAGTTACGTCTGGATCAGTCTCTGCATGAGCACCGAAAATATTAGCAGCAACAACTGTTAAAACAAGTGTAAATGAGCTTGCGTCAAAAGAACAAAAGAGAAAAGTACACCACGTGGTTGAGGATAGAACTAAAGTATCGGTCTTGATGGACATGTGAAAACGAAGACGAGAAAGCGCTGGTTAGACCGGCGCGATTTAGCAAAGAGACAGAGACTTTTACAAAGCACATATTTCTGCGAAAAGACTAAGATATTAACTTAAAGTAGTAAAAAATAAAATAGATTAAGAACTAAAACTAAATCTGACTTTATTTCTATAAAGAGTAGTACTTTTGTTCGAAGCTTATGGGCCATTCATAACTGACTATTTATCCTGCCATTGTGAAAATCGGTTATTAAATATGAAGACGTCGTATTATTATTTTTTATTTCTTTTTTAATAGGAAACTGAAAAAGAAAAGACACGCTGAGCGACAGAAACAATTTTGTTTTATTTGCGAGAATTGTTAACCGTGATTAGTGCTTTTGTTTGTCAGTATTTTGGTACTTTGAATCAGGTAACTATTGAACACTGAAATATTACAATTTTAAGTCGTTATAATTTTGAAATAAATGGCAAGGTAGACTGCGTAGCGGTCAGATAGGGCACTCGCTATGAAGAAAATTACTCTTTATAAAACTATGACGATAAAGCGGAGCAGTTTGCATTGCCATTGTAGTAAAAGAGAAGTGTCTACTAAACATATTTTTATACAAAGGAGTCTCCACTTATCAAGGCTCGGAAGTGACTCGAGGATAAAGGTTAATGAATGTAAAGTGGCCAAGGGGAACATGTCAGTAATCGTTAGTAGTGGAAATTGAGTAAACTGGATTACTTAAGCGGATAGCTCATCAAGAATTTTTCACGTTGGGCTTGAAGAAAACCATATTGTAGTTAGTTGGAAAGCAGGAAAACGGAACAGCGTTTCACAGGCGTGCAGTTCTAAGAAAGAAGCACTGTTCATGGAATCTACGTTTAGGTTTAGGCACCGATAAAGAGTGGCGGAAATTATTGATAGTGGTTTCAATTAGACGAGTTTTTTTTGTGAAAGTCAGGCCAGGGGGACCATAGATTGGAGCTCAGACGAGCACTTGCCATGAAAACAACGATAAAGCAGAGTCAGGCTTGCGACGTCTCTTCTGTGGGAAAAAAGGGTCAAATGAAGAGAAAAGGGTATCCCCAACTAGGCTACAAAGTCTATTTTGGATTCTGTTAAGGCAGGATAAGCTGCTTCTAGGAGTCCCTGCCCACATGTGGCAGCAATACTCCATTCTTCGATGCTTATACATGTAGATAATTACATCAGCAGTGAGATATCTACTGAAAAGGTAGAACGATCCCACTATTTTCCCAGCAGTCCTGGCAACGGATTTTATGTACATGTTCCATCTCAGATCAGGAGTAAAGGTCAAGTCCAGAGGTTTGTCAAAACATGGAGCCTTCTCAAGATGAGAGCTATTCATTTCAATTGATGCTAGTCGGGGATCAGAGCGTTAATGATGGAGAGATAGAAGTTTGGTCTTAGCTGACTAGGATTAACCAGCCACGTCTTCCACATTTCACCACGTACTCAAGATCAGAGAAGAGAGAATCAGAGGAAAGTTTGTCGTTCACGGCCTTTGAAGTGTTGCCATAGATGGTAGTGTCGTCAGCATAAATGTCTACAAATATTCTTAGAATGTGATTTAGGAGATCATTGATGTAGATCAGAAAGAGAGTTGGGCCCAGGATGGGTTCCTGAGGGATTCAGCATTGATTCTGTGAGTTTCAGATTTTTGCCCATCAACCACTACTCTTATGAGCCTACCAGAGAGAAATGATTTAATAATTGAAAAGACGTTTCCAGCTATACCGTAGCTAGAGATTTTGTGGAGTAAACCTTTATGCAACACTCTATCAAATGCCTTTGATATGCCAAGAGCAATTGCCTTAGAAAGGAAGCCTCCATCGAGAGATTCGCTAATCCTATGAGATATAACTGTAACACATCAACTGTAGATCTAGCAGAACGGAAACCATATTGCATGTCACAGAGAAGGTTATTTTTGCTGAGGTGGTTGACTACTTCTCTATTTTACACAGATTCTAGGAACTTACCTATGACGCACAGGAGACTAATTGATCTGTATTGATAGGGAGATAAGTGCAGTCCTCGGTTATAAAGATGGCGGATATAAATAGCGACGATTTTTTTTTTTACTGTAAACAGCTCAAAAGTTTTGGACAGAATTCGAACAACAAATAAAATTTCTAGGATATAGAACGTAATCTAATAACTAGAAGTTAATGACTGGACTTTTGATGAGTCGGTTTACGAACAAGGAAGCTTAGAGGAGAGCGGAAATTAGAGAGTAGTTAGTGAATAAACAGTGTTCGAATTAGATAGCAGAACTGCCGATGCTTGATTATGTGACACGAAAAGGGGGCAGTGCAATAATTTTAGCATAAGATATTGATATCCGTTTTAGTCGTGGCTCGGATAATGCGTTTGGCCTATTTGGTCAGGTGTCATTCATAATTGTCTCGAATCATCTTGTCAAAAGTAACTGAGCACTTAAAAGACAAAATTAAGCCGAAACTGTCCTGAATAAGCTCGTCGGAACCGTTAAGAGATAAAAAAGGGGTCGTAAACGAAAAAAGGGTTGAATGAACTAATATTATCTCAAATAATAATCCGTTAAAGTAACTGAGCCACAAAGAGACGAATTAGTCATGATTACTAGTTTAGTCAAGGTTTTCCAAGAAGTTTTAACCAACAGAAAACTATTTTGGCAGTTGACGTAAAAATCTATCAACAAGCAAGGTAAGATATAATTGTTATGACTGATAGGATAGTGAGAAGAAATCGATGTAAGAGAATAAAAAAAGCTGCACAAAGAAAATAGAAAAAAAATTCCTACGAAAAATGTATAAATTTATCTTGGAACACAATTAATAATATTACATATGTTATAAAGACTGCAAAGAAGCTATAAACTGACACTATTACTAAAATAAAAATATCCCATTTCAGTTTGATGAATTTACAGACTCAGGACCAATGCACTTCAATAACTATTAAAACTCGGATTTGATATTGCAAGGATTTAATTGGCTTTGTAAAATATTTTTAACATTTAAAACTATATTCTTGCACAACTAATCCGAAACACTTCAAACACTACTTAAGCAAAATTTCTTAAAATATCAAAAAACAAAAAATATATATTCTCGCTATTGAAACAGTTAACGAAGTTTTTCACCTTTCGACGTATTTAAACCTTTCCTTTAAATATTCATAAAATACGTTACAAATAAAAAAAAGAACGAATAAACACGGAAAAGAATTTCGGACAAAAATTATAAAATGTAAATGTCGAACAGATTATACACTAAGACGGTTTTATTTTGGTTTAATATTCTATGTTTACTTGTGCGAACTTTTGATTTTTATTACGTCAAGCAAGTTTAATTAAAATTGTTGTAAATAATTTGTTTTTAAAATATAATTATCCACTGACACGTGTTTCCTAGACGACGAAACACGTGTCAGTGGATAATTATATTAAAAAAATACACATGCTGTTCTCCATTTGCAGGTACCCAATTGGTCAAAGGGAAAATTATTCCCAACTCGCATTTAGGTAAACATGCACTTTCATATAAATAATAGAATTCATTCAAAAAGTATCGCAACAAAAACAAAAAAACAGTATCTATATAAACATATTAAAATTAGTTTGGTTATGTCGATTATTCAGACTACTGTTCTAATGCTGCGGGTTATTCTCCAATCATTCACCCTCCATCTTCAAGCTGGAAAAATAGTCCAAATAATACAAATAATCCAAATGTTTATCCCCAAAATTTAGAAACATTAAAAAAAAAAAACTAGTCATAATTGTGATAACCTGTAAAATAAGTAGACACATGTTATTTAACATTAGTTCAAAGTGAATTATATTTGCTTAAAACAAAATTTCTAATGATTTTTTACTAATAAACACAAAATAATAAACACATTCATCGTAGTTAATTACTTTCTTATGCAAATACCAAGTATATTTTTACACAAATTTTGATATATGTTTTATTTGTACTCGCTATAAATTAGAAGTAGAACAAGTGAAGCATGCACAGGGAACGAGGCATAAAAATGACTAAGTTCAGCAAGGGGCGTCAAATCCTCTTTTCCCGGAAAATCCGTTCTATTCATTTTTTTTTACTCATATAATGTTTAATGTTTGTGCAAAATTTACAAAAATTCAAAGGCGTAGTTATTGAAAAAAGTGCGGACTGACGTAAAGTAAATATTTATAGTGGAATTTGGTAGAGACTATCCCTTACTCAGAAAGACAAGGTCACACACACACACACACACACACACACACACACACACACACACACACATATATATATTTACGTTCGTATATGTTTACAAGTTAAAATTTTGTGACATAAATTTGGCAAATATTTATCGGAATGCAATGAAGTATTCATCGAAAAAAGTGCGGCATATATATATATATATATATATATATATATATATATATATATATATATATATATGTTTATAATTAGACACTAATTATTCTTTTACTAGCGGGGCTACCCGGCGTTGCTCGAGGCCGTATAAACAATGAGAAAATTGAATTTGGTTTTGTAATATAATTGTTATTCTTATGAGAGAAGAATTTTGTATGTTTATGTATCATTTGTTATTTCGAACAAAAGAATATTTTACCTACATAAGACGGGTATTACACATATGAAATAATTGTATTGTAGGTCATTTATAGCATGTATATGAAAGGACGAGTAATATACAACACATTTATCTCATCAAATCCCAAGCGATGCCAGGTATTTTACTAATATATATTCTCGCCTATTTCATTCAATCCCGAGCAACGCTGGGTGTTTTGCTAGTATATATCTCAATCAATCTCATTAAATTCTGAGTGACGCAAGGTATTCTGTTAGTATATATTTCAATCAATCTAATTCAATCCAAGGCAACGCCAAGTATTCTGCTAGTATATATTTGCATCTATCTCATTACATCCCAGGCGACCGTGTATTCTGCTTGCATACATTTGCATGTATCTCATCGAATCCAGAGTGACTCCGGGTAATCTGTAAGTATATATGTAGACGTATCTTGTTAAATCCCATAATTCTTGGATTATTAAAAATTTCGACAATTAACCCACATTATCGCTCACCTAAAATAATAACTTTGAGACATTGCCTTGACTGGTTTTTCATTACAAACACATCATCCAAATATATTTAATCATTATTTATAATTTTTGGATATGTTACTAATTTCAACAACCATGTCACATGATTTAACTTACATTATCGCCGCCACTCTTACTAAAATAAAAACTTTGATACATAGGCTATGGTATGTTACTAATTTCGACTATCACTTTTCATGAGTAAATCCACATTATCGTCCCTAAAATCCACTAAAATAATAACTTTTAGACATGGCTGGTTATTTCATTACAAACCCACCAAAGAAGTAACTCACATTATATCATTTTTCATAATTCTTGGAAATGTTACTAATTTCGACACTTATTTTTACTGAAGTAACCAAAATAATAGCGACCTCTTACTAAAATAATAACTTCCATACATTGTCTGGTCTGTCTACTTCATTACGAATACACCAATCAAATAACTCACATTTCATCATTTTTCATAATTTTTGGATATGTTGCTAATTTCAAAAGTCATTTTTTCTGAGTTCAATCACATAATCCCTCTCCTCTTACTAAAATAATACCTTTGAGACATTTCTGGGCTGTTTATTTCATTAGAAACACATCAATGAAATACCTCACATTTCATAATTTTTTTAAATTCTTGGATATGTTATGAATTTCGACAATCAAATTTAATGAGGGCGCACATCTAATCGCACAATTCTTACTAAAATCATCATTTTGCTACATTGACTGGGCTGTTTATTTCATTATAAACACACCAATCAAATAACTAAAACTTCATTTTTCATAATTTTTGGATATGTTACTAATTTCGACAATAATTTTTCATAAGTTAATCCACATTATCGCCACATCCTATCAGTAAAATAATAACTTTCAGACATTGTATGGCTGTTTTTTTCATTACAAACACACCTATCAAGTTACTCACATTTTACCATTTTTCATAATTCTTGGATATGTTACAAATTTCGACAATTATTTTTAATGAAGTAACCCAAATAATCGCCGCCCGTCTTTAACCGACACGACCCCCTTCATCTTACAAAAAATAACAACTTTGATACAACTTCCAGCCTGTCTATTTCATTACGAACACACCAATGAAATAACTCACATTTAATCATTTTTCATAATTCTTGGATATGTTACTAATTTCGACAATCTTTTTCGATGATTTAACACACATAAAGCCCCTCTCTTACTAAAATAACAACCATGCGACATTGTCTAGGGTGTCTATTTCATTACAAATATACACATCAAATAACTAACATTTCATCATTTTTCATAATTCTTGGATATGTTACTAATTTCGGCAATCATGTTTCATGAGTTAACCCACATAATCCCCTTACTCGTACTAAAATAATACATTTGAGACATTGTCTGTGCTGGTAATTTCATTACAAACACACCAATCACATAACTAACATTTCATCCTTTTTCACTTTTCTTGGATATGTTACTAATTTCTACAATCAGTTTTAATGATGTAACCCACATAATCGACCCCTTCTTACTAAAATATAAACTTTAAGACTATATCTGGGCTGTTCATTTCATTATAAACACACCAATCCAATAACTTACATTTAATCACTTTTCATAATTCTTTGATATGTTACTAATTTCGACAATCGTTTTTTATAATTTAACCCACTTAATATCCTTTCCTTTTGCTAAAATAATTACTTTGTGACATTGTCTGGCGTGTAATTTCATTAACAACACACCAACAAATAACTCGCATTTCATCATTTTTCATAATTCTTGGATATGTAACTAATTTGGACAATAATTTTTCATGATTTTACTACATAATCGCACCATCTTCCTATATGGGGTATTCTGTTAGCACAAATATCAACCTATCTGATCCGATCCCAGGTATTCTCCTAGGAAACATCCCACCTACTACATCCAATCCCAGGCAACGTCGGGTATTTTGCTAGTACATATACCCACCTTTCTTATACAGTCCTCGGCAACGCTGGGTATTATGCTAGTACAAATATCCAGCTATGAAGCCATATCCAAGAGCGTGCACTGGCATAATATTACAATGATTGCATATTAATCTAATGGTATTCGAAAATGAAACTACATTCAGGGGAGGCCACTTGTGTAATTTAATGGTAGTCGACATTGAAGTTACATCTAATGCAGGTCATTCGCATATTATAGCAATGATTGTATATTAATCTAATGGTATTCGACAATGAAGCTACATCCAAGGGAGGTCATTCGCATATTATAACAATGATTGTATATTAATCTAATGGAATTCGAAAATGAAGCTAAATCCAAGGGAGGTCACTCGCATATTAAACAATGATTGTATATTATTCTAAAGGTATTCGACAACGAAGCTACCTCCAAGGGAGGTCACTTGCATAATATAACAATGATTGTATATCAAGCTAATGGTATTCGACAATAAAGCTAAATCCAAGGGAGGTCACTTGCATATTATAACAATGATTTTATATTATTCAAATGGGATCTGGCAGTGAAGCTACATCGAAAGGAAATCACTTGAATATTATAACAATGATTGTATATTATTTTAATAAAATATGACAGTGAAGCTACATCCAAGGGAGATCACTTGAATATTATAACAATGATTTTATATTATTCTAATGGTATCCAACAAATATGCTTCATCCAAGGGAGGTCACTTACACATTATGGCGATGATTGTATATCAATCTAATGGTAGTCGACAATGAAGCTAAATCCAATGAAAGTCACTTTCATATTGTAACAATGATTGCATATTAATCTAATTGCATATTATAATGATGATTGCATATAAATCTAATGGTATTTGAGAATGAAGCCACATCCAAGGGAGGTCACTTACATATTACACAAATGATTTTATATTACTCTAATGGTTTCGACAATGAAGCTACACTCACAGGGAGGTCACTTGCATATTATCCCAATTATGGTGTATTAGTCTTATGCTATAAAACAATGACACTACACCCAAGGGAGGTCACTTGCATATTATGACAATGATTGTATATTAATATAATGGAATTCGACAATGATGCTACATCCAAGGGAGGTAACTCGCATATTGTAACAATGATTGTATATCAATCTAATGGAATTCGACAATGAAGCTACATCCAAGGGAGGCCACTCGCATATTATAACAATGATTGTATATTAATCTAATGGAATTCGAAAATGGAACTACATACAAGGGAGGTCATCTACATATTATAGCAATGATTGTATATTAATCTAATGGTATTCGGCAATGAAGCTACATCCAAGGGAGGTCACTTGCATATTATAATAATGATTGTATATTAATTTAATGGAATTCGACAATGAAGCTACACCCAAGGGAGGTCACTTGCATATAATAACAATGATTGTATATTAATCTAATGGAATTCGACAATGAAGCTACATCCAAGGGAGGTCACTTGCATATAATAACAATGATTGTATATTAATCTAATGGTATTCGACAATGAAGCTACATCTGAGGGAGGTGACATGCATATTATAACAATGATCGTATATTAATCTAAATTAATTCGACAATGAAGCTACATCCAAGGGAGGTCACTTGCATATTATAACAATGATTGTATATTAAATCTAATGGAATTCGACAATGAAGCTTCATCCAAGCAAGCACCTTCTAAAATTTTTCAAATCAGACATATACTGCACAAGCACCTTCAAAATTTTCACATCGGACCTATACTGCACAAGCACCTTCTAAATTGTTCAAATCGGACCTATACTGCACAAGCACCTTCAAAATTGTCAAATCGGCCTATAATGCACTAGCACCTTAAAAATTGTCAAATCGGACCTATACTTAACTTTTGTCATACAATCCCAGGCGATGCTTGGTATTCTGCTAGTACGCATCCACCTATGTCATACAATCCCGAGCGATGCCGGCTGTTCTGCTAGTGCATATACACCTACTTTATCCAATCCTGGGTTATGCCGGATATTTTGCTAGTACAGATATCCACCTATGTAATCTATCCCGGCTAGTACATATATCAACCAATTTTTTTTAATCCCAGGCGTCGCCGAGTGTTCTGCTAGGAAAAATTCCATGAACTTTATCCAATCCCAGACCATACCAGGTAATCAGCTAGTATATAGTCGTGCTAGTGCTATGTAATACAATTCCGGGCGACGCTGGGTATTTTGCTAGTACATATACACCAATTTTATCCAATATGCATCTTTTTTTTACATGGTCTTTTGGCTTAGATCAAAGTGTAATATCTGTTCTTAGAAATAAAGCGGTTTCATCTTTCGTCCCCTCCCACTAACTTATATTATGCCTCCCACCTTCCCCCCTCTAAATAGAATATACGAAAAATATATAATACGCATCCTTTTTTTTATTTGGTCTTTTGGCTAAGATCAAAGTGCAGTATCTGTTCTTAGAAATAAAGCGGTTTCATATTTCGCCCCCCTCCAACTAACTAATATTATGCCTGCCACCTTCCTCCCTCTAAATAGAGTTAGTTAATATACGAAAAATATATAACACGCATCATTTGTTTTACTTGGTCTTTTGACTAAGATCAAAGTGCAATATCTGTTCTTAGAAAAAAAGCGGTTTCATCTTTCACCCCCCACTCCCACTAACTCATATTAGCCTGCCACCTTCCTCCCTCTAAATAGAATTAGTTAATATACGAAAAATATATAATACGCATCTTTTTTTACTTGGTCTTTTGGCTAAGCTCAAAGTGTAGTATCTGGTGTTAGAATTAAAGCGGTTTCATCTTAGGAAACATTCAATGTATTTCCACCTACATCGGCTAATTATATCAACCATTTTTTTCCAATCCCAGGCGACGCTGAGTGTTCTGCTAGGAAAGATTCCATGAATTTTATCTAATTCAGGCTGGAATATGACATCTTGTCTTAATTTAATATACGAAAAATATATAATATGCATCTTTTTTTTACTTGGTCTTTTGGCTAAGATCAAAGTGTAGTATCTATTATTAGAATTAAAGCGGATTCATCTTTCGCCCCCTCCCCCACTAAGAAAATAAGGAGGAGGTCATACCTGAGATCTCAAGCTGTAGAGAAAAAAAACGTTACTCGAAAATAAGGAGGATTTATGCCTGGGATGTCACCAAATCTATTAACTCTCATTTCGTATTAAAAGTAAACAAACGCTGATTAACTCATATTATGCCTCCCACATACCTCCCTGTAAATAGAACCAGGTCATAATGTAACTAATATAAAAAAAGAAAATGACCGGTTGTTTTTGTTTTGTTTTATTATGAAAACAGACATCGGTCGTCTCATGCTAAATTTTTTTAAGCGTAGTTTTTTTATTTACTTATTTTTGCTTATTGTTTTTAGTTTAAGTCTCGGATTTTACTATTTTTAACCTGCTAATAACTTTGGTAACGTTTACATAACGTAAAAGTTCATAGTTTAATTTGTATGATTGTTCCCTTTTTTAACCGATAAAAAACCAATATATGCAATGTTTTTATATACAGACTGCCATTACAGCTTGCTGACGTCAAGATCACGTGACATGATTCAACGGTTTTTGAATACAGGGTGACTAAAAAAACGGGCCCCGTGTACACTTTATGTGGTAGAGTTGTGGCCCTTTTTTGGGGGCACTTATAAATCGAATTTAAAATACGTAATGTTTAACATTAAAATGTCACTTTTTTGCCCCTCCCCCTGCAGAAAATCGGTGAGCTGACCCACTTCTAGTTGTCCTTTTGGGCCAAAATCTCGATATTTGTCGTCCGGAGAGTAGAGCTTCAATATGATACCAAGTTTGTTAATTTTTGTTTTGTCTGTCGAAAGCTTTTAGCGTACACAAAAACATACACACATACATACATTTTCGCTTTTATATATATAGATACCCGCATATACTAGTTCCTCATGTTTACACAATAATCAATGTAGAAAATGACAATTCCTGTCGATCGAGAGATTCGAACCAAGTCACGAAGCGATCTCTGACTCCAGTTTCTAAACCTTTACCTCCGGCCATGAAAGAATTGCAACCAGAGTGAATGGAATTAACAACTAGTAAACGCACAATTCGAGCGTAGACATTAGATAATCACAGAGTGGTCAAACGAGCGAATATATATATATATATATATATATATATATATATATATATATATATATATATATATATGTATGTATGTATATATATATATATATTGTATTAGCAAAAGACAGGCACTGTTTCAAGAAGTATAATCAAATAAACACCGAACAGAGTTGAACAAGTGCTTTTCTTACCACGGCTAAAAAATATTTTTGGCTACATATTATTTGGTTTGGGCGAAAGGTGGCAAAAACGGCTCCTTTTATATCTTCGATAAACCATTAATTATTCCAAGAGTTATTTCTGGTGCATTAACGCCAAAACTTGCACTGCAATCTGACACTAAAAAGAGAAACAAAAACAAAAACAAAAAAAGATAAATAAATAAACTAAAATACACAATAAAAAAAAGTGTAAGGTGAGAAACTAAATTCAAATTCTCATACAATGACTGCTTTTCAACATTACTAGTGGACGTATTCACACCTGTTACATATATTGTATTTTCTGGGAGTCTCTGCGACTTTTTCTCATTTTACTTCGCTTTGATCTGTTTTATTCATCCGTTATATAATTTTACGGTCGATGTATCCGTCGACCTTCTTAAATTGCGTTTTCTTGGACCCGGAGCGCAGTGGATAATGTGATTGATAAATTTATTTGTAAATTTCAACTCTTCTGAAGGTTTAAAATTTAACCCTCACTGCGGGCGATAACTAAAAATAAACAATTGCGAATTACGTAGAACTTCTACTCAGTCATGGCGGACGGAACGAGAGAATGCAACCCCCGTGGTTTGACTAATAGGTTCTGCTCTAAATTCCGTGCAGATTGCTATGTTCAGCATAAAGATTCTCGAGGTTGATAAGATACATGTGAAGAAGGTCGGAGAATTCATCGACCAAAATGTTGTGAAAATAACATCCAAGAAGAAAACAATAGTCCGACGAATACAAATAATACAGATGATCAATCCTCATCTAAAAAAAAATCAAAGACGCAATATACTTGAAGGGTTCAAATGCAAAGGGAAATATATTTAAATTGTGAAATTAAAAAATAATATCAATTCAATACTTTAACCAATTCAAAGCAGAAAAATATGACAATACCACATTCTGCATAACATGATTTAGGGATGTGGCAGAATTTTCGATAGGATTGAGGTTTGGAGATTCAATTAAAAGTAAAATATGAACAGGGAAAATTATAGAGGAATAAAATACGAATCAAATGAGGTTGTCTAAACATTTGCATTCGATTTAGATTAACTTTGCGGTTTTGGAAAAAATAACAAGTGCAGACTTTCTTTTGGCGGCACTAGTTTCTGTTTCTGCCCCCCCATTTATTTATCAATTAATTAGTCCTTGGTCTCGTTCCCCTCTCAGTCATTGATTCTATCACCCTTAATCTTTCTCGTTGTTTATCTCTTAGTCTAATACTGCCTATCTGTCTCTCTGTTTCTGTCTTCCCCAATCTCTCTCTCTTGTAATGTCTTTATTCAGTGTATGTTCGT
This sequence comes from Euprymna scolopes, assembly GCF_053919585.1. Lineage (NCBI taxonomy): Eukaryota > Metazoa > Mollusca > Cephalopoda > Sepiida > Sepiolidae > Euprymna > Euprymna scolopes. The sequence goes on along the minus strand of NC_136514.1, from coordinate 56,226,314 downwards.
TTACGATTTTCTAGACAGAATCTATTGTCCTGCACTACATGTAATAAAACAGGTATCATTTGTACTTCAGTGTCATCAAATTCAGACTGTGAAATTGGAACCGGCCAAATGACCGAGGTCAGTGCTTTAACATTCTTTCTGTAACTGTCAGTTCAGCTGTGCAAAACGGTCGCTCCGTGATAATTAAATCTGATTCCAACGATTGCAGAAATAGGTTCAGACAGTCGCACAAAAGGGCAAATAATAAATATCCCGGCTAAAAAAGAAACGTAATCTTCTGTCCATTATATAAATCACGTGAAAACTAACGAAATTATGGCCTCTAGTACTATATATATATATATATATATATATATATATATATATATATATATATATATATATATATATATAACTACTTAATTTACTCACATAAAATTAATATACGAAAGTATAAATTCATGCGTAACTTATTTACTTCAAAAGTGCTCAATACGTAGGTAGAGCTAGTTAGTAATTTATAAAATATGTATGGCGATTAAGCTACACTGAATATTCGGCGTTTCATCCACCCTAGGACTCTTCAGGCTTATGCGCTGAAGAGTCCTATAGTGGATGAAACGCGGAATATTCAGTGTAGCTTAATCGCCATATGTATTTTATAACTTACTATATATATATATATATATATATATATATATATATATATATATATATAACACACTCTCTCTCTCTCTTTCACACACACACACATGCTTACACACACACATACACACACGCGGCGCGCGCGCCTTACATTTCCCATCCTGTCATCGCTTACTTACTTCCATAATCAGAATCTTTAGCGTCGGTTACTATTTAAAAAAATTGAAATTCTGTTAAAACGCCCTTTTAACTTTTTTTTCTCTGTTTACAAATACAAACCAGCGGAACTGAAATGTTTACCCGATATAATCAAAGGTAAACTTCAATTTAATATGATTATCAATATTAATATATTAATGAATTAGCAGGCCGCCTGGCGATGCTCGGTCATAAGAGACGCTTAAATATGATAGTTTGATTAATGCAGATTTCGTATTTATTATTATACTAGTCTGGATGCCCGACGTTTCCCGGGTGTGTGGAGGTGTGTTGGGCTAAAAAAAAAAGTTGTAGTAGGCAAGCAGGCTCGAACCTGTACCGCGAAGGAGGAAAAGAACATGAAAAGAAAACATGACATCTTTGCGTCCAACATGAGGAGTTTGGAAGGCAAAATCTTTTAAACAATGATATATACGTATACATAAATATATATGGAAACAATTTTGTGTTTACTATAAACTTTATACGCAAATATTATGCAAGTATAAAGCATGTACAACATCTGCATTAATATAATTACACGTAATAGTTAACTAAAGATGATCATCCTATAAGAAAACCGGAGAAACTAAATGGGGAATTAATTAAAATGAATGTTTAAAAGAATAAGCAAATTAGCTAGATCTTCTGCTAGTGAATGCAATTCCACGTTCCATACATGACAAAATATTATTATCTTTTTAAATAAATGGAGAAAGGGATTTTAATATGAATATGAATACGCACGCTTAAAAAACGAATTTATAGGAGTATAGATAGATAGATAGATGTGTGTGCGTGTGTGTGTGTGTGTGTGTGATATAAGTCTGATCTGTAATTATATGCATACAGTGTGTGTATTGGTTTCTTAGATGGTGATTCAGGAAAACTTTTATTGTTTATAAAATAGAGCTGCATCACTGAATATGTTATTTATTTATCCAAACAGTATTGGCTGCACAAATGCATACATGTATCGGCTGTGAATTCTTTTTTTAAATCCAACGTCATCAGACCACTAGTCTCAACAAGGTAAAAATGAACCAACTATGATTAGTAGCCTGATGTATACGTTGTTATACGCATAGTAGCCTGATGTTTACGCATATTTTTTTGTTTAAAAAAATTTGCCTACCAAACTCCTCCTAGAGTTTTTAGTCTACAGACATGAAACTTCATATATAAGGTATTTGAATACATGCGAAACTTTATATTTGGGTTTTAGCCCGGAAAAATCGGCGCAAAAGTGCGAAAAAAAATGAAATTTGCCAGGTGATGGTCGAACGGCATCATTACGAAAGCATAACGAAGTAGCTATTAGTTCGTGTTTTAATTTTTAGCCTTGCAGTAAATGTCTTCATGGCCCAGTCATAGGCGCGGAGGGAAAAATAAGTTGTAAGCTGTGTTTTGGTTTCTATTCTCGGTGGTGGCGCACGAGTCTTTATTTTTTTAAAAACTTTTTAAATCACTACTATATATTGGGTCCAATATAATATATCTATCTATCTATCTATCTATCTATCTCTCTCTCTCTCTCTCTCTCTCTCTCTATATATATATATATATATATATATATATATATATATATAAAAGTGAAAGTGTCTGTCTGTCTGTCTGTGTGTATCTGTGTGTCTGTGTGTGTACATTTCCCTACGCAATAACTGTAAATTTTAAGTCTACAGACTCGAAATTTGATATACTGATATACTGAGATTTGGCAAAATCGATGTGATCGGTTTTCACCCAGCGATTAAGGGGTCAAAGTTCAACGATTTGACCTTTGAGAACTCTACCAAACTCCTCCGACAGTTTTCGGTCTAAACACTTGAAATTTTAGTTATAGGTTCATTGCTTAATAACTTGTTTTGACCCCAAAACAATAAATTTTAAGGGGTCATAATAGGGGTCAAATAAAAAAAAAAATTACCACTTGTTTTTGCTCAACATACATCTCCAAACACCCGGACAACACCGGGCACCCATGTTAGTATATCTATAAAAGTGAACGTGTGTATGTGTGTGTGTATGTGTCTGTCTATCTGTGTGTCTGTGCACATTTTCCTTCGCAATAACTCTGTTAATTTTCAGTCTACAGGCTCGAAATTTGATATACAGAGTACTGAGATTTGGGAAAATCGATGTGATCGGTTTTCGGCCAGAAATTTGACTGTTAAGGGGTCAAAGTTCAACGATTTGACATTTGAGAACTCTACCAAACTCCTCCACCAATTTTGGGTATAAACACTTGAAATTTTAGAAATAGGTTCCTTGGACTTGTACCTAACTTAATAACTTGGTTTGAGCCCAAAACAATAAATATTAAGGGCTCATAATAGGGGTCAATGTTTAAATAATTTGACCGCTGCGGTCTCTGCCAAATTACTCAGACAATTTCTAGTTTAAACATTTGAAATTTTACATGAAGGGTATTCAGACATAGGGCAAGCTTTTTAATATGTTTGGGTCGAATATTTGAGCTACAAATATATAAATCTATGTATGTCTCTTTGCATGTCTGCCTAAAACTTTCGACAGAGGCGACGGATTTTCACAAGATCAGTATCGTTTTTAAGCTCGACCTTTCAGACGACAAATATCGAAACATTGGCGAAAAACATTAACTTCTTCACCTTCAATTTGCCACTTTTCTACAGGGAGGGGTCGTGTTTTTCGCCGATATTGTCGAAAGTCATCCCCTCTTTACGATTGTCTAGCCTTAATTTAAATCTACGTCCCTTACAGTTTGGCGGTGGTCGTAACAGCAAAGACGTCACGTTTTTCCCGTTCTTTTCCTTCTTCGCGGTACGGGTTCGAGCCAGCCTTCTTACTACCACTTTTTTTTGTTCAACACACACCTCCAAACACCCGGGCAACGCCGGGTTGAAATGCTAGTATATATATATATATATATATATATATATATATATATATATATATATATATATATATATATATATATAAGTTTTTCGAGTGATGAAAGAAAGACTAGTGTGAGAAAGTGAATGTCTAAACGTGTTAAGATTTGCTGAGGTTGAAGCGTTAAGCAGCAACGTTGGATGAATAATGCATCGCAGACATAAGTGTCTCGTTCGAACAATAGCGCCCGCTTCAAGATGGTATGTTTGCTCACAAAACAAGAGAAAGTTAATTTGATTGAAAACCCACGTGGAGACATTCTTATACATATGCACGCATAGTCACGCAATCTACACAAAGGATTCACATTTCAAACGCCCACACACACACACACACGCACACACACACACGCACACACACACATATGGTAGGTAATGAAAATATATTTATGTAAATCAAGCTGTACAGGAGCTTCCACATTTCATCTACGTAGGCGATCGTCAGGCTAAAAGGAATTGAATTCGTGCTACTTTGTTTTTTCCTATATACACGCGGTGTGTATTATACTGAATTAATCAATCAGATTTATTGTTATTCCCTGTCACGGGTTAATATTTCTATTAGTCAATGGCAGGTTTTCTGTGAAACAAATTTGTGGCTAAGTTGTATTTTACTTCTTTGTTCTTTTTTTATGTAGGCATGACGTATCATTTTTGTGGTGTAAATGAAGAAAAAAAGAAACAAGAACGACCGACCGCGTTTTTGTGTGGCTTACCTCGTGTTCATAATGAAGAAGAAAGAAACAAAAATGGCTGCCCTGTTTCTTTATATGCCTACAGGGTGACCACGAGGTATGCAAATGAGATGCCCCTGATTGGAGATAAAAGAGGAGTGATTTGGGGAAGGAAGGCATTCTGAAGTTAGATTGCGAGCAGAGAAGTTGTATTTGTAGAAGAGAAAAGTCGGATTCGGGGAGAGAAAAGCTAAAGTTGCAGAAGTTTGTTTTGGAGTGGAGAGAAGACGCGTCAAGTGGTAACCAGAAAGTGAAAAGTTCGGACAGCAGTGTCACGCAAACGACAAGCTATTTCGGCGCATCAAGCGAATTAACATGGCTGAGTGGAGACTGAGCACTCAGATGTTGAGACTATTTACTGGGGAGGGTGACCTGATTAAGTGGCTGGAGAAATTAAAAATGGAGGCGAAGCTGCAAAAGATAGAAGATGTGGTCACGCTGCTGCCACTATACTTAGAGGGGGAAGCCCTCACGATTTACCAGCAGATGCGAGATGAAGACAAGGAAGACCTTGCCTTAGTAGAGCAAAGGCTGAAATTTGCCTTCGCTGAGGGCCCATTTGAAGCACTTGGCAAGCTGTCAAGTTTGAGGTGGACCGGCGAGTCCGTTGACGTCTTTGCGGCAGAGATCAGGAGACTGGCAAGGTTGGCTGGTTACGTGGGGAGGAGCCTGGAGATGACGGTAAAGCTGTACCTAGTGAACGGCTTCCCAGAGGAAATCTCTGCAAACATGCAGAGAATCACGGGGATCCATTCTATGGAAGTGGACGATCTCTTGGTCCACGCCAGAGTCCTAGTGAAAAATGTTAAAAGCCCAATCGTGGCTGCAGCTGTGAGTGGAAATATGTGCATGAGGCCTCACTTGAATGAGAGGCAGCCGGCGAGGCGACAGGAGGGGAGACCTGCCATCAAGTGTTTCCGGTGCCAGGGTCCTCATCTGATCAAGGACTGCAAAGAGCCGAGACCGGGGATCACGTGCTACCGATGTGGAAAAGTGGGGCATATTAGCCGCTATTGTGTTGCTGCACGGGACCAGGGAAACGAGTGAAGGGGAGCTATTGCGCTAGTGGTTACCCCTTCTGTGTGGAAATGGCGCATGATGGAACATTGCCTCGGTTACCGGTGGTAGTCAATGAGAAGAGAGCCATAGCCATTGTCGACACAGGCTGCACTACAACGTTGTTATCGAGGAATGTCGCGAGGTCATGGAGCGGAACCAGGATTATTAGGACCGTGGATGGCAGAGATGTGAAATGCCTAGGAGAGACGACAGCGGAAGTAATGGTGCAAGGGGTGCCCATTGGACTGCAAGCCCTAGTGTTGAATCATCTGATCGGTGGTGTCGACGTGATTATAGGTATGAGTGCAATTAACCGACTGGGGGGCGCTACGTTAAGAGGGGGCCAAGTGACGATGGCAGGAGTGGAAGATGATAGAACCGTCAGAACCCCAAAACCGGAGGTTTGCTGCATTGAGGACAAAGATTTCCTGGCGAAGTTTGATGGCGTGAGGTGGACGGTGGAATGGAAATGGATCTCCGGGCCCCCAGAACTACAGAATAAGGTGGGCTGCTACGAAAAAACCCTGCGAGGAGAAATAAGAAAAGGATTCGAGGAAGAAGTGGAGAGGTGGATAAAAGAAGGAATTCTGAAACCGTGGACAGGGGAAGAAAAAGGAGTGTTGCCACTACTGGCGGTTGTTCAGCCTACCAAAAACAAGATTAGGCCCGTGCTGGATTTTAGGGAATTGAACAGACACGTAGCCTGCCACACTGGAACGGAGATCGACGTATGCGAGAAGGTCATGAGGAAATGGAGAAGAATGGGGCGGCCCACTAAGATTGTCGATCTGAAATCGGCATATCTGCAGATCCATGTAGATGAAAAACTCTTGCAGTACCAACTGGTCCGGTACAAGGGGCGGGTGTATTGTCTGACGAGGTTAGGCTTTGGGCTGAGTTCAGCCCCCAAAATTATGACTGCCGTGCTGAAGACAGTTCTGAGCAAAGACTGTACAGTGGAGGAGGCCACTAGTTCGTACATTGACGACATCCTGGTGGAGGAGGCAGAGGTGACAGCAGAGAAAGTAAGAAGCCATGTCGAGAAGTATGGGTTAACTGCAAAACCGGCGGAGACCCTAGATTGAGGAGCGGTGCTGGGGTTGAAACTAAGGCGAGATGGAAAAGAAAGCCTTGTCTTCGAACGAGGGAATGCAATACCCGAAGTCGGATCTGAGCTGACGAGGCGAGAACTCTTGTCAGTCTGCGGGAGGCTGGTCGGGCACTATCCTATCGCTGGCTGGCTCAGGATAGCATGCAGATTTATTAAACGACAAACAGGCACTGATGGCTGGGAGGGCCGTATGACGAAGGAGGTCATGAACATGCTGCAAGAAGTCATTGCGAGAGTGAGGAATGAGGACCCAGTGAAAGGGAAATGGTATGTCAGCGGCGAAGACACGGGTGTAGTTTGGTGCGATGCCAGTAACCTGGCGTTGGGCGTCGTACTAGAGATAGGAGGTGTAACTGTGGAGGATGCGGCGTGGCTAAGAAAAAACAACGACTTCTCCCATATCAACGTAGCAGAACTAGATGCCGCTATAAAAGGAATCAATCTGGCCCTGAAATGGGGATTGAAAATAATTGAAGTCAAAACCGATTCGGCAACGGTAGCGTCGTGGATTCGGTCGGCAGTAACTGGCGATAAGAGAGTTAAGACCAGGAGTGCTGCGGAAATGCTGATCAAGCGCAGACTCGGAGCGCTCACCGACCTGATAGCGGAATTCCAGTTGAGAGTATCTGTTGTGTTGGTCCCGTCAGAAAAAAACAAGGCGGATTCGATGACACGCGTGAAGAAGGCCTGGCTGCAGGAGGGAAAGGAGGTCTCCTCGGTATGCTGTGCAAGGGAAGAAGTCAAAGAGTCACACGAAATGCACCACTTTGGTCGAGAACGAACGTTATTCCTAGCCAGAGAGGTTTACCCGGAGACCACCGAGGAGGAGGTTAGGGGGGTGGTGGAGAACTGTCGAGAGTGCCAATCAATTGACCCTGGACCGTCCAGACACGAAGCAGGAGAGCTACACGTTGCGGAGGACTGGAAGCGATTGGCCATTGATGTGACACACTATCGCCACAAATTGTATCTGTCGATGGTCGACTGTGGACCGGGAAGGTTTGCCATCTGGAGAGAGATCAGGGCAGAAGCTGCATGGGCGATCGGAGGGGTCATCGAGGAGATATTTTTGGAGAGAGGGCCGGTTGAGGAACTCTTAATGGACAATGGCCCCGCTTTCCGATCAGAAGCCTTTAAAGGGGTGTGCGATAAGTGGGGAGTAAGGCAATTTTTCAGAGCAGCGTATCGGCTGTGTGGCAACGGAATAGTGGAGAGGAATCATCGCACCATTAAAGCCGCTGCGGAAAAAAAGCAATGTATCACCCATAGAGGCGGTGTTTTGGTATAACATCTCGCCGAAGACCAAACAAGATGAGACAACTGTGCCTCATAGGGCCGTTTTCACATATAAGTGGCGGAATCCGTGCAACAAAACAGCAGGAATTGAGAGTGAAGAAGCCACTATCAAAGTAGGTGAAGAGGTGTGGGTGAAACCCCCCAATGCACAGTGTACCACTCGTTGGAAAAGAGGGGTCGTAACAGGATTACAGTCGAAGAACAATGTGATGGTAAATGGCGTTCCCCGGCATATCTTAGACCTGCGTCGCGTGACATTGCCGGTATGCAGTGAGGGCAGTGAAGAAGAGGAAATCAAGGGCCACCGAGAAGCAAATGATGCTGCTCGACCTGACTTAGGCCCGCGTTGTAGTGAACCTGAAAACGTTAACCCCCGAGAAGTTGTCCCCAGAGGCCTCGACGTGAGAGGAGGCGGCCTGCTTGGATGGAGGATTACGAAGTATCCTATTGATCTCGAAGATCAGGGGGGCGTGTGGTGTAAATGAAGAAAAAAAGAAACAAGAACGACCGACCGCGTTTTTGTGTGGCTTACCTCGTGTTCATAATGAAGAAGAAAGAAACAAAAATGGCTGCCCTGTTTCTTTATATGCCTACAGGGTGACCACGAGGTATGCAAATGAGATGCTCCTGATTGGAGATAAAAGAGGAGTGATTTGGGGAAATAAGGCATTCTGAAGTTAGATTGCGAGCAGAGAAGTTGTATTTGTAGAAGAGAAAAGTCGGATTCGGGGAGAGAAAAGCTAAAGTTGCAGAAGTTTGTTTTGGAGTGGAGAGAAGACGCGTCAAGTGGTAACCAGAAAGTGAAAAGTTCGGACAGCAGTGTCACGCAAACGACAATTTTTTATGAATGTGTCAAATTAATAGGTCAGCCTGTTTTAACACATGCGTGCTTAAATTACTTTGTAAATCTCTATCTTCTGCGCAGGTTTCGGTTAGATTTTATTTAATCATTTTATTTTCTCAGATAATTTATGTGTTTATTCTCTGTATATAGTTGTTTGCTTTTTCCCTACAACCTTTTGTGAGTCTTTAAAATTTAGAATTTCCCATTTCTCATTTAGGCATTATATACAAAGGTTGTCTCAATTTCTACATGTACTGAGCTGTTCCACGCGATTTTTTTATTATTTTTATAAGCTCCCAGCCACGGGTCGGTAGTGCTGCTTTTATCCGCCTTTATTTGTTACTGAATATGATTTTACGGCCGTAAAATCTAGTTTTAAAATCTAGCGTAGTCATACCACATAGTATTTCTTGTTATTCCGGGTTTCTCTGGCATATAGTATGCTCTAGTAAGTAATGATTTTTGTAAGGAATTTATTTTTCTGAAGAAAAACTGCACGAGATCTACAGTCACAGCTTTTCTCTTCATTATTAAATTTCATATTTCTATTTGAGTTTTGCTCTATTCCTATTTTTGATTTATTTTTGCTTTCTTACTGTTATTTTTATTGTTGACAAAGTTTTTACTTTTGTAATTATTTTTCTCTACTGTTCTCATTTAGTATTTTTCATATTGCATGCTTTCATTAGCATTTGTGAGTTTTTTTTTACACAGGCATCACCACATCATCAAGGCCAAGAGGCCACTCAAGGATAAGGGTTAAAGAGTGTACAGTAGAAATTGGACAATATAGTAATCATTAGTAATGAAAATTCGGTAAATTTGTTAACTTATATGGAACGGCTCATCAAGAACTTATTTACGTCAGACTTGGAGACAACCATATTGTATTCAGCCGGAAAGCAGGAAAACGGAAGACAATTTCACAGGCGCGCAGTTCCAAGAAAGAAGCTTTGTTCATGGAATCTACGTTTAGCGAAACGCTTTAATTGCCATCATATATATTTTCATGATTAGCAATAAACTAATACCTGTTCAAAGAGAAGGCAAATCCTGTGAGTGTTGACTTTCTTGAACTGCACAGAAACAGCATTAAACCGCAACCGATAGGGACCAGATCATTCCAGAAAGTATCTGATCCCCGTTGATTTGGAAGGCCGAGGACAAAGATCCTTAGTCGGCATAACGATGTAGTAAAATAACTGTCAGCTACGTCCAGGAATCGTATTAATTATTCTGAAGGTCGCAATAAAAAACATATTTACTCTGTTTCGGAATTATTCATATGTGCATTGATAACAAGAATTATTTGCTTTATTCGGACTACTGTTCACATGTTGGTCATTACGACCAGTGCATTTTTTATCAATTATAACGTATCAAAGTTCAACAATGTACAACTGCAGGCCAGGTCCGCATCAACCGAACGTTTCGGCTTATATAACCTCCCACCTTCTTCAGGGAACCTTTCTATCGAACTCCGGAACTTTTTTTGTTTAACTCTAGAATCTGCACAGAATTCAAACGGAACCATTTATTTGATCGACGGAGGTGGTATGCTATTGTTCCCCCATCCATAACCGAATATTAATCTCTCGTTACATTGAACGAAACGCGTTGTCAGAATAACACTCAAGATGTAAACAGTTGTTCAAATGGTCTAAATAGTCCAAATGGTCAAAATATCTAATTGTTTAATATATAAGTCCTTAAAGTAAAGGCTTCAAACGATGTTTTGCGGTCAGATGTTATTAATTTTCTTAGCTTGGTCCCATTTCTAATATTAATATGATCCTCTGTTTAATGGGAGTTCCACTCTCCCAGGCTTTGTCTTCTGTCTTTGAGAAGAAGTTAGTTTATTGTTAATCGATTGCGGCGACCCTAACGTGAATGCCGACAAAAGTGCTCAGCCATTTTTTCTAGCCAAAAAGTGCTCTTCCTTTTGGGCGACGGCTCCTCAAATCTCCCTTTCCAACACTTGTGTCACATCATCTTGTCGTAAGAATGAGATAAATAACTCCTAGTACTCTCATACTTACTTGTATTATGTTTTTAGTTTCAGGTTGCTTTCAGCTCTATGAAGCTCCATGCATTTTCCACGTATTTTATGCATATTTCAATTTCACCCATGACCTGTTGGAACTGAAAAATCTATGATTGTGCAGATTTTTACATTATTGTGGAATATATAACACAGTCACGTTGACACACCAGTCCTCGTCAGATCACCGAAGTTATGGGGCTACTATCAGGGACATAAGTTCCAAAGATACTATGTTGGGAGTTGAGCAGCAAGATATCTGTTCACATTACATTTGAACTTCTGCATGTGAGTGCAGTTGGGGAAGCAGGAATCCGGAAGGAAATTACAAAGTCTATCAGTTCTGGAGAAGAAACTATTAGAGTAGAAGACTTTCTTAGGTCTAGGGATCTCTACTGTGGGGTGGGATTTTGCTGCTAGGGATCTCTACTGTATAGGGGTGGGATTTTGCTGCTTGTCGGGTTTGTCAGCGCTGGACCTGGTCAGTACAAAATAAGTGCCTATTTGGGATTTCCCAGGTTCTGCATGTAAGTGAATGGCCAGGTCTGTCCTGTCCTCCTTTCTAATGTAGTTGCATCGTGCGCACACATCAACAGCCATATAAAAAGGCTATGAAGTTTACCGAACTCCATCATCTCGACTGTGATTGCAAAATAATATTGACATTCTTATTGATCAATCATTGTATAAATAAAACGATATTAATAATCATATTTTGCGTGTCCATGTGTATTTCTCACCTGTACATACCATATAGATTAATTAAAAAAAGATTACTTCATATTAATTAAAATAAATAATAAAATAAGGGAAAACTAAACAAATATTTAAAAACATATGAATGGTTATTTAGAATCAAATCTATTTTAAAAATTAAAAAGATAGAAAAATCTGAAAAAAATATTTATGATATACATACCTATTACGAAAAAGATGTCATATTCCAAAAATTAAGTAAATTGATCAAATAATTTTTTAAAAACTAATCAAGAGTTAACTGCCCCTGGAATTTGTCCACTTGTACACTCATATCTCAGAAGGATTTAACGATTTTGGTTTCACTATCAAGTTCGGTACGTGGCCGCATCATCTTTTCTATATTCAGAGTTCAGTCGTTGGATCTGCCTTCCCAACACACTCGTCTATATATATATATTATTCCTTAATTGGAATTTTTTTTTATTTTTTTTTTTTATTAAGGAATAATATATATATATACCAATCGGTACGGACCCGACTATGGAAGATCAGATAATGAATAAATGTGGATTTATAAGATCAAAGAATCCAACCTTGATCGCCCTTCGGGGCCCGTGGCGCAGTTGATAGAGACGTTGAATCTCTACGGTTCCAGATGAACATTGTCTGAAGATAGCGGTTTCAATCCCACCCAAAGCGTGCCAGAGGTAATTGGTCAAAAATGTGGTGAGACGACGACAACTACGGATGGCAGTGATGGCTGAGAATGCAGTTAGGAGATTCGAAGTTCCTATCCGTCGCGGTTACCACCTGACGAAGGCCAGAGGAAATTGGCCGAAACGTTGTGAACCAATAAAAACAAACAAACAACAACTAATAAAGATGAGACTAATAGTCCGAAATAAAAATAAAAAAATAACACACTCGTCTATGTTGTTTTTATTCAAGCATGAAGATTTATGGATTATTATTTTTCTATGCAGACATTCAACATTTACTGCTTTCCTGTGTTTTGACAATTCGTTTTTAATGCGTTGATTTATGAGTCTGTCTTTACTGATTCGGTTTTTAGGTTCGTTTTTTTTGCGCTCATGTGTAGGTATTGGCGTTTATCTTTTTCACCTTTTGTTCCTAGTTTCAATGTTTTGTTTGTTTATTTTGTGATATGTTTTGCAGCAGTAATTATATATATATATATATATATATATATATATATATATATATATATATATATATAGCAGGGACACCCGACGTTACCTGGGATTCAACGAGGATTAACGAATGTATCACACTTTTAATACTTTTATTGTCATCGAAATAAGTGAGCTCTCTCATTTTCAGTCAAATCGGTTGATTGCCAGCTCTAGTCTGGGGTCCGCCTTAGTGCATCGGGTAAAAGCTTCATATGTCTATTCGCAGTGACTTAGTCCACAATAAATTGTAATCTACAATGCACTGTAGATAACCTACTGTTGACTTAAATTAAAATTCGAAATGAAAAAGTCAGGTATCATGGTTCGTTTGTGCGCTAAACAGAAACATTTATTTCGAACGCGCCCGTCTTATCAAAACACATATCGTTCATTTAATATTCCGGGATCTTCTGCTTGTGCGGCAATAAAACTTCTTAAATGCACTTGCAATGTAGGGCTGCATGAGAGTGTTAACTTTGGTTAAAATCGGACTGTGCAATCCTTAATCAGATGTTTCCTTTTTTCGATACTTATCAGAGGCATTCCAACATAAAAATAAGTTATCTAAGAACACTTTCAGACATATAAAATACATTTGTGTGAAATTTCCAAAAAATCGGCGCAACCATTTCGGATTCAATAGGGAATGAACTCGCACAAACCCACACATACACCCAGACACAGAAAGTGCCATGTATATATATATATATATATATATATATATATATATATATATATATATATATATATATATATATATACTAGCATTTCAGCCCGGCGTTACCCGGGTGTTTGGAGGTGTATGCTGAGCAAAAAAAAAAAAAAAAGAGTAATTTTTTTTTAATTTGACCCCTATTATGACCCCTTAAAATTTATAGTTTCGGGCTCAAATCACTTTATTAAATTAGATCCAGGTTCAAGGAACCTATATCTAAAACTTCAAGTGTCTAGACCCAAAATTGTCGGAGGAGTTTTGTAGAGTTCTTAAAGGTCAAATCGTTGAAATTTGACCCCTTAACAGCCAAATTTCTGGCTGACACCCGTCACATCGATTTTCCCAAATCTCAGTACCCGGTATTTCAAATTTCGAGTCTATAGACTAAAAATTGACAGAGTTATTGCGTATGGAAATGTACACAAACAGACAAACAGACAGACACGTTCACTTTTATAGATATATAGATAGATAGATAGACAGATAGATGAAACAAAAATATATACGTATACATAAATATATATGGAAACGATTTTGTGTTCATTGTAAGCTTTTTACGCAAATATTTCGCAAGTATAAATCATGTAGAATATCTGCATGAATATAATTACCCGTAATAGTTAACTAAAAGTGATCACCCTATAAGAAAACTGAAAAAAAACTAATAAGGAATTAATTAAAAATAAATGTTTAAAAGAATATGCAAATTAGTTAGATCTTTTGCTAATGAATGCAATTCGATAACTCATATATAAGAAAATTGTATTTTCTTTTGAAATAAATAGAAAAATAGGGTTTTAATATGAATATCACTACACACCAAAGGAATACGTAATTATAGGTATATATATATATATATATATATATATATATATATATATATATACGTTATCGTGTAGGTTGATCTATTTCAAGAATAAATGTCCTTATTCAGACGCAAAAATTATAGCTACATCTCAAGACAATTGGTGTCGATTTATAATTGTGGTCGCATAACGGTCATAACTGTTCCGATCTCCACAATCCCTCCGGCAGAAACTGGCTATTTTCATGTACTTTTAATTATCCGGTCGAGGCATTACTTATTAAAAATCGTAAAAGGTCCATACTCCCATGCCTTTCCTGCCTGATTTAGAGTGGAGTAAGTTTATTGTTACTGCCTGGTGCATCTCGCCGGAGAACGCCGACGGGACTGCCCAGTGCTCTTCCTTTAGAGACCTGGTTTTACTCTTCCAACTTTTCGACTTTATCTCATATCTTCCTGCGAATATGATATGAATAGGAGAAACTATAGAACTAAATCTATTAGGTCCAGACTAGATAGAGAAATTTTAACTGTGAAATTTAGCATTCTATTTTCGAGATGATAAAAACTAAATATTCCGCCGATAAATTTATAAAAGATTTGAAATAAAATTTTATACTTTTTTCAATAAGCTTGTTAGATGCAACAAAATGTTTCTGAAATTTTAGTTGTATGAAAACATTTTCATAATGAGGCGAAATGTCTCGTTCGCATCAGAAGAAAAACTCGACTTAGAACGGGATGAGCTCGAGAAAATGGAAGTATATTTTACGAATCTGCTTCTCCGACAGCATATGTAAAGAATAAAAAAAAATCGGGTATTGCAAATATTTATGATGTGAGACTCTAAGAAAACAACCCCTGTCATAGAAGTGCATCAGAAGCAGAGATGCGTGATTGAAGAACTGGTAAAAGTACCTTGAGAATGGGGGTAACTATGTATAAAATAAATTCTGGAACATAAAAGGTCGCTCGTTTTAATGGTACCACTCCCTTCCTCGTAGCAGTTTAACTTTTTTGAATTAAAAATATGAGAAAATATATGTTTCTACATATACTTTCCATTATTTCATAGACCAACATTTTCAAAGTAAAATCCCTGTGAGTTTCTGGAAAACCCATGATCTATATTTGCAGATTGGGGCCCTAGGATAGCTAGCGAGTAGGTTAGCTAGACAAATATGCAAGTTTTCACATTTACGCTTTAACGATTTGTGAATAAAATAATTTTGAAATAATAGCAAACAGTTGACAATAAAAGAATTTTAAAACAAAAACAACCGGGCCAAATCGAAAGAGTAAACGTTAAACAATAACAAACACCTCGATTGATCTGAAATGTTAAAGATGTTGCAATAGGAATATCGAAATGGGTCAGTGTAGTCAGACAAAAATAGTTTATTGTATCAAGTAAAGACTGAATCGAATAGAGGGAGTGTTGTTTCCGTTATGGAATTATTCACATATAGAATTGTCTTTTATGTCCGGAGAACTAAGGGACAATTATGGCCAAGATGAAAACTCAGAAAAAAGAACGTGGCGACACGACTCGACCTACATGTTTTTTTTATTTTTTATCACAGTGATCACCACTTATGAAGGCCCGGAAGCCACTCAGGGATAAGGGTTATTGCAAGTACATTACGTTAGTGTGGAGATTTGATGAAGTGTTTACTTAAGGGGGCGGTTAATTAGGAATTTGTTAACGTTGGAATTGAAGACATATAAGTTGTAGTCCGGTGGGAAGCAGGCAGACGGAACAGAGTTCCACAGGCGTGCAGTTCTAAGAAAGAAGCTTTGTTCATGGAATCCGCGTTTTGATTTAGGCACAGATATAGAGTGGGGAAAATTTTTCACAGTGGATTCAGCTAGACGGGTGTTTTTCGTGAAAGATTGGCGAGGGGGGACCAAAGATTGGAGTTCAGACGAGCACCTGCCATGGAAATAACGATAAAACAAGGATAGGCTCGCAACGTCTCTTCTGTGGGAGAGAGGTTGCAGGGTAGAGAAAAGGGCATCCCCCACTAAGCCACGAAGTCTATTTTGTACTCTGTCAAGGCAGGATAGGCTGTTTTTAGCAGCTCCTGCCCAGATATGGCAACAGTATTCCATCCTTGGACGTACTTGGCTTTTTTTTTGTATAAGTAGAACGGAAATAACATCTATATTTAAAGTAATAAGAAGTTGTCATTACATTAATTGCATAATTCATCGAAATTGGAAAGGCATTTTAAAATTTATTTCCAGCGTCATCAAGTCGAATGCCATCACGAAGGAAGAAGAGTACAACAAAAGGTATGGCTGTTTATTGTTGTTAAGAACTGTACTTTGTCATCCAAAACTATGGACTGTTCTTAAACATCCATTCTGCTAGATCTACAGAAGATGTGCTTACAGTTATTTCTTATAGGATTAATGAATCTCTCGACGGAGGCTTCTTTTCTATGGCAATTGTTCTTGACATATCAGCCTTTGATAGGGTATGGCATAAAGGTTTACTTCACAAGATCTCCAGCTATGTTATAGCTGGAAATGTCAAATTAAGGAAAAAAACACTATCAAATATCGATAGACATTACAGAATAATAACACGTTTAGTACTAAAGCTTTGTCTAACAGATTGTTACGGAAAATAGTAAATCGAATAAACTTTCAGCCCAAACACACCATTTATTTACAAAATGTGTAACAGAGCATGGAGACGCGTATGCATTGTTGAGCTTGGTCAGTACTTAATTGAGCAACCATTTGAGAATACCAGGTACTGTATGATATCTCTCCACTTATCTCGGTATTGTTTTAAGTAGTTCTGAACTTCTCCTTGCCACTACAATCAAGCAGTGCCGACTCCGGAAAGGAGTGTTTTGAGATTGCGTAACTATTCCTTTACAATTCATCGTGTATCATCTGATCATCCTTCTAAGATGATCAGATGGTTTTGGCCTTTCCGATCGACGAATATCTACTTAAAACTAAATGGAACTTCTATTAGCACAGATTCGTTCCAAGAACTGTTCGTCTAAAGAACAATATCACAGTTGCTTCTCATTTGATTATACCATAGTCGTTTTCAAGTTCAATGTTAGCAAATTCTTGTTGAGCTGTCCTCCTTAATAAACAATTCCTGACAAATTACAACCGTCGTAACCACTCCTCTCGGTTTTGTCTCACCGTTCACCTGGCACTGATTAAGCTTTATCGTCGGGTGGCTTTGGGCCTTGATAAGCGGTGTCTCGTTAGTACAAAAAATATATAGAGTGCCTATTTACTCGCCTGTTACGAGGGATAAGTTAGACACAAGCTCATTTTTATGCGAAGAAAATTCAGTTTCTACAAAATGAGCATTCTATATTGAAACAATTATTTTCCTCATTCTAGAAGGATTTACCCTTCGCCGACCGAGGGCTGAACAGATGAAGAAGATATATTACACTTTGAATCTATATATCTACAAAAGTGAAATTGTGTGTGTCTGTGTGTGTATATTTCCTTACCAAATTGCTCTGTCAATTTTCAGTTTACAGACTCGATCTTTGACATAAGGGGTATTGAGATTTTATAAAATTTGACTTTTGAAAATTCTACCAAACTCCTCCAGCAATTTTGGGTCAAAACTTTTGAAATTTTAGATGTATGTTAATTGGACATGGAAAAAACTTTTTAATTAGATTTGAGCCCAAAACAATAAATGTAAATGGGGATAAAATCGGAGTCAAATTTAAAAAAAATTACCTCTGCGATTTCTACCAAATTACTCAGCCAATTTTTGGTCTAAACATTTGAAAATTTACATAAAGTGTATTCAGACGTAGGGCATGTTTTTAATCGGATTTTGGCCAAAACTTTGACTGCTAAGGGATAAAAGTTTATAAGATTTGACCTTTGCGGCTTCCAGCAAACTATTCAGCCATATACTGGGTCTTAACACTTTAAATTATATATAATGGGTATTCAGACATAGGGAAAGCTTCTTAGCCAATTTTTGGGCGAACATTTGGCTGCCAAGAGGTCAAAGTTGACAGAGTTGGTCTTTGCACACTCTACCAAACTCCTCCGCTAATTTTGGGTCTTAACACTTGAAAATTTAGATGTAGGTAACCTTCACATGAGTCAAATATTTTAATATATATATATATGTATATATATATATATATATATATATATATATATATATATATATATATATATATATATGATGAAAATAATGGAAAGAGTATTCCGACAAAATAGAGAAATAAAAAGGAACAAACCGCATTATGTGTTCATCAACGTTTCGTCTTTATTTCGAGACTTCCTCTGAATGAATGAGATTAAGAAACAAAAAATACCAGTACAAAATATTTGAAAATTTTTCACGTGCACAGTGTAATGCAGTTCTATTTCAGAAAAACGGAAAAAGACGTTCTGAAATAGAACTGCATCACACTGTGCACGTGAAACATTTTCAAATATTTTGTACTGGTATTTTTTGTTTCTTAATCTCATTCATCCAGAGGAAGTCTCGAAATAAAGACGAAACGTTGATGAACACATAATACAGTTTGTTCCTTTTTATTTCTCTCTCTCTCTCTCTCTCTCTCTCTCTCTATATATATATATATATATATATATATATATATATATATATATATATATAGTCTTTGAAGTTTTTTTAACATTTGAAACTACACAAAAAATTACTTTTTATCATTCGTTAAAAAAAAAAAAACACTTAGTCAGTAAGTCATTTAATCACCTGCAATAACTGCATCAACTCTCTCGAATTTACTATAATACCAATTTTTTTTTATTTTTCAAGGGATCATCAGTTGTTTACCATGAAACACTGTTTCGGGGATTTAAAAACAAAACAGTATATTACTTCATGGCTCCCCAGCAGTGTTGATCAAACACCACCACCCTTAATCTTAGGAAGAAGACATGTTACAAATTTTTTTTTATCCAATTTCCTATTCTTAATTGCAATTACTAACCTTTTCATAGTATAAAAATGAATTTCTTACCTGTGCGATTCATCAATTTCCACATTTAAAATGGATTATATTTATTTGCTGTCCACTCAGCAAAATGTGGCACAAGGCCGGAAAGTGGTAACCTAGCAGGCTCCCCTAAAGGAGGGGCACTCCTGCAATTTTAAAAATTGCCTGAGTAACCCCGTCGGCATTCCCCGGTCGGGGCGCCTCAGGCAGCAAGCAATAAACTTGCCCCACCGGAAAGCCCAGTGGCAAGGCCTGGGAGGGTGGACCTCCTAGGTATTACCCAGGCGGTGTACCTCAGTCCAACAGGTGCTGGGCCGGTCTCCGGCCCCTCACCTGTTGGGCTGAATGTCAAGTGACGGATCCTTGACTGGTACTATCCATTTGAAATGGATTATATTTATTTGCTGTCCACTCAGCAAAATGTGGCACAAGGCCGGAAAGTGGTAACCCAGCAGGCTCCCCTAAAGGAGGGGCACTCCTGCAATTTTAAAAATTGCCTGAGTAACCCCGTCGGCATTCCCCGGTCGGGGCGCCTCAGGCAACAAGCAATAAACTTGCCCCACCGGAAAGCCCGGTGGCAAGGCCTGGGAGGGTGGACCTCCTAGGTATTACCCAGGCGGTGTACCTCAGTCCAACAGGTGCTGGGCCGGTCTCCGGCCCCTCACCTGTTGGGCTGAGTGTCAAGTGACGGATCCTTGACTGGTACTATCCATTTGAAATGGATTATATTTATTTGCTGTCCACTCAGCAAAATGTGGCACAAGGCCGGAAAGTGGTAACCCAGCAGGCTCCCCTAAAGGAGGGGCACTCCTGCAATTTTAAAAATTGCCTGAGTAACCCCGTCGGCATTCCCCGGTCGGGGCGCCTCAGGCAGCAAGCAATAAACTTGCCCCACCGGAAAGCCCAGTGGCAAGGCCTGGGAGGGTGGACCTCCTAGGTATTACCCAGGCGGTGTACCTCAGTCCAACAGGTGCTGGGCCGGTCCCCGGCCCCTCACCTGTTGGGCTGAGTGTCAAGTGACGGATCCTTGACTGGTACTATCCATTTGAGATGGATACATTTAATTTTTCAGTCTTGTATTTATAAGCTTTGAATTAATCCATTTAACTACTTATCACCCCCACTATAATTAGTAGTTTTTATATTTACATTCTTATTTATTTAAAATTAGATATATAAAGGTTAAAAATATTTTATTTTTACATATATACATTTTTTTTTTATTATATGTAATTATAAATACATTTTATACATTACTAATATAGTTTTGGATTTCCTTTATTAATATAGTCTGGTTTATCTTAAACGATTCAAAAGCATCAGGATAACGAACAAATGCTTTATTTAACTGTTTATATATTTTATTTTTATCCCCACCTTGTTTTATCATCCTTATTACTAAGCTAGAAACTGGTGGTATAAAATCTGTTAATTTTAGAGTAACGCGAGCTATTCTCAAAAACTCTGACATAATGGTTCCATAAAACACAAAAACAGGGCAGGTGCTATCCTTATGGGGCATACGTACTATTTTAAAGGGGAATGCATATATTAATATATACACATATGCACATAAAAGTATGAATAGTACATAAGGCCCGAGCAAATCCGGACTGGACTGCTAGTTATTTATATGTCAAAACGTCCATCAAAAGTGATCGGAAATGAGTATTATTGGTTATCCTTTGTCCGCTACTACGTATTTTATCCTACTCATGGGTAGAATCATGCAGTTACCACAATATTAGATTTACCCTAAGGGACATCCTACTTGAATTATCCCTGAAGTGTATTAGTACTTTGAAGAACTTATTTATTTCAATAATCGTCAAATAAGTGAAATAAATTAGGCAAAAGTGTGAGGAGGGGGTCTATGGTCATATTTGTCACTTTACTAAAGATTTACTTACAGGTTTCCTAGCTGGAATCCTCAATCACCATAATCCTACATTTACTCAAGGGGTAGTCATACTTAAATTACTCCAAATCGACGTTATTTTTTTTTTACACTTTGATGTTTGGTAGAATGCCAAGGAAAAATGATGCATTGAAATGTGATTATTACCATCTCTAATTGGAAACGACTTAAAGGGTTTTGCCAACTTTAAGTATCACTTTTTTGTTTGAAAGTTTTAAATAGTTAATGACATTTTTTCGCAAGTTTTCAATTTTAGTTTTACATGACTGATGATGTGTCAGGTGCTTGTTATTAATATGCAATGAGATGACATCCTTAATTACTGCTCATCCATCAATATTTTTAAATGTCAATAATTCTTTCCTGAGATAAGAAGAAGGAATTTTGAATCACAAAGGGCATTGAAAAATCAAAGGTTTCCAAATTTTCACTTAAACTTGCGGTTAGGTTTTTACATGAAAAGTTTTACTGTGGCACATTTGTTTGTCTAACAAAGTAGCTTAATTGCCATATACATACACACACACACATATATATATAGATATATAATAAGAATTACAGCTAAGTTTTCCCAAATGATCCAAGATGGCAAAACTAAAGTATATCATAAACATTAAAGAATTAATATTTATAAAGTAATCTCAACCAGATGTAATAGCTCGATAAAACCAAATAGGAGATAGAGCTTATAATAAGAACAAGTAGTTAATAAAACATGTTAAAAAAAAACTTTGAAAAAGAGTTAAAAACATATTTAATTTTAAAAAGGAAACACTAAATAAATGGATAGTCTGTACTGCGCGAAGTTTCGAAGAAATACTTTCCTTCTCATCAGAGGGTAGGATTTAGCAAAATGCGGAATCAGATTTTATTCACCCTATTCCCTCTGCTTCACTTTTTGTTATCAAGTAATATCTATTACTTACTTGTAATTTGATTTAATACTTTTGCAAGCAAAATCTGATCTCGCATTTTGCTAAATTTACTGTTGTGAACCTAACAACTCAACACTAAAATGGCCTTTCAAACTAAAAATCTTAACTTATCATTTAAAACGATTCCAAACTAAATACCTTTCTATGTATCAGCAGCATTCATAACTAATTTTTGCATCGGAATTAATTGATTAGTCTAAACGTATTCTCTTTATTATTTGTATGTAAAAATAGAACTTTAAAAGCTTACTCTAATATAAGAAATGCGTAAAATAGCGTACGTATAAGTATAAATAAGCTAATGTTAGTTTGCGCACTTACTGGCAAAAAAGTGAAAGGTTGTTAACTCACATCAAAATTCACGTTTAATATTTAATATCGCGTTTCTTCAAAACATTATAATACCCATCAGCGAAGTACTAAGGACTCAGACCACTATTCTGTGAAATATAACCTTTCTTTCACTATTGTGCCACCAAATATAAGAGCCAAGAACTATTCGACGATAAAGGTTAATGAGACGAAATGCTGTCAGATGAAACTGCTAATATTAATCAATACCACGAGTTCCCTACTTATCGTTTATCCTTTTCCTACGAAGTTAGACACAAGGTTAAGCGTGGATTTGATTAAAATGTTTCCATGGAACGAATTGGATTTAAACAAGGCACAACCATGTTTTCAGCCGTGTCGTTAACGACTTATCCATGATCATCCTCATTTAATTACTCAGGGAACGGGTTATAAAAATGTGTAGACATTGAAGATGGCCACATTGTAATCGACAGTGAAACAGTTCTGCTGTAACGTGTTCCACACGTGAGAAGAATTTGCAAAGAAGTTTATCTCATGTAAAGTCCGACTGACACTAGGTACATCAAAGTAATTTTTGTTGTGGTAGATAGACAAGTTCTGTCTTTGAATGTTTAACGAGAGTAAATCAAGGATTAGATCTCAGTAGTCTGACGTTGCTAAATAAACCCAGACAAGAAGTTTTTAAATTTGGTATTATATGTGTAACAATATACGGCATAATCACATTGACACACCGGTTCCCACTGGATCATCGAAGTTAAGCAACGCTGAACGTGGTCAGTACTAAATGGGTGACCATTTGGGACTTCCAGGTGCTGTATTTGCTCTCCGCTTATATCAGCATTGTTTCACATCGTCCTGGACTTCTCCTTGCCACGGGACTCAAACAGTGCCTATTCAGGAGATATGCTGTTAGATATTTGCGCAACCCCTGCCTTACGATTACACGCGCAGCTTATCCTACAAGGGTACAAGGGCATCCTTTGTGTTTCGAGACTGAACGGAGGCATCGAATATGTGTACCCCATTAATTTTGACATGCCTATCAGTTGCAACAATTCGTTCATATGTGTCTTGTTTATCAACTTCCGGTTCACACACTTTATCAATTACATTTTCAAGGTGTATGGAAATCATGGCTATTATAATTTTCAAAAGCGGGAAACTTGTACTGTGAAAAAGATTGTGAAACTAAAAATTTTTACTAAATATCAGATTCCCGTTTTTTTTTTTTTTTTTTTAAATATAATGCATAGATCTGATTTTCTTTGAGAACAGCAACAACCATTCAAAATTTCAGACTGATCAACTAAGACCATTCTAAGTTTTAATTTTTTTCTATGGCATAACTACATGAGTACGTCGAACAATATGGAAAATTAACACTCAGATAAGACTTTGACCAAATCTTACGTTTTTTAGTCGGAGGTATACAGTTTCATAACTGAGTTTTTTTTTAGTGCTTGATTTTGGTTGTTTTTGTTTGTTAAAGACTGATCTTAAGCTGATAAGACATAAACAGTTTTAAACCCATTTTTTTAACCGGAAGTGTGACACAAACTAGTAAATATGTGGGAAATTAGATGCGATTCGAACGGATACTAAAAACAAAACAATTGGTTATGTAATATAGTACTGGGAACCAACACGTTGTAACAGAGTACGTCGCAGGGAACATAAGACTCTGTTTTTGTAACAACGACATTTATTTCCTCATTATTCCACCACGCGTGACTTCTCATTACGGCCGTGACGTCACCCACATCTCTAACATGCTCTCTCTCTATTTTATAGTGTTTTTTTTATTTTTCGTTATACCGTGACTTCATTTGGCATTTCTTATACATTGGCATACGCACGTCCGCGCCCTGTTACATCTCTTCATATCCTAAAAGGTTCATTGCAAGAATTTAATAAAACCAATTCCGATGTAAATAAAAAAACAAGAAAAAAATAAATGTAAATCTCACACAAAACGTGAAAATATAAAAAATATAATAGTGTCCGTTCAAACCTTTCACTTTATCATTTTTCCTTTATCCTGTTAGTCATATCCTTCCTTTATTTACTTATTTACTAATGTTTTAATTGTAAAAACGGAATTCCAATATCATGACGTCACTTCCGTTGGTGACTTCACTTCCGGTAACGAGACCGGTGCCACGCTGGACGTGTGCAAACGTCCTACTGTTGAGGAATGGATATACTCAACTCACTTTTCCTGTAATTTATGTGAATACATGCTTCGTTCCTAAAAATTCCTGTGTTTCTTCGTTTATTACCATTTAACCCCATAACAATATCTAAAGAAAGGGGAAAAACTTAGTTTACTGTTTCAATAGTTTTTTTTTAATTGTCTGAACAAATGTCGAGTTATTTCAGTTTTGTTCTCCAAAATTAAAGTTTTAAATATTAACAATATGTTACAAATCCAGGCAAATCTATGCAAATTAAACCAACGTGCCATTGGATGGTCTTTGGTGTTTACTAATATTGCGTTTTTAAATTCACCAAACTGAAACTGGATATTCTTATTTTAGCAATAAACTGACTTTATTGCTTTAGACAGTTTTCATGGGAGATATTCTTATATTATTCATTGTATGCTCAAATTCGTTTGTTACTTTTTTCGTTGTGCGAGTTTTTGTCTCATGCATTCTTTTCTCATTTTCTTAAACAACCTTCAAATTTCCTTTACCTATATTATCAGTCATATTTATATTTCCCTCTTTGTGCTCGATAGATTTCTACAGTGACTGACTAAAAAGTTTATTTTAAAATATCATTTCCAACATTTTTTGACTAAACTACTTAGCGTAACCTCTTTCCAAGCTCTACGACTTATTTGGCTTTTAATTGCTCGGCTCCACATGGCGAGATTATTCGAAACATTTTTTTAGTGTAGAGCCCCTTTTTGTCTTTTAACAAAAGTGGTTCTTTTGATGGAATGACGTGAGGCAATTGCGACATATTTTGTCTCTTAACTGCTCAACCACTTTTGGAAAGATTATTCGAGACACTTATGATTGACATCTAGTCCAAAAGGCCAGAGACATTATCCGTACCCCCGACTTAGGGTTAGGGTTAGGGTTATCCGTTTCCCCGACTTAATATAGATATTTTATGCAACAATTACCACAATATCCCTTTTTGTCAAAATACAGTTTTACCTCATCATTTATTTTGAGCCTTTTCACCCAACGCGAACACTATTATTACTTCTCTACTCCTCGGTATTTTCTACGCTACTTTGTTAACCGATTTACCATTTAGATATCAGGATACTAACTTCTGATAGCTAAGTTACCTTCCATACGAAGGAAATTTGATTCGTTGCTCAAACTTTTCGGACTGTCTACGGACAAATTCTTGGTACGATGCATCCTCCATTTATAAATCGGTGGATTGTAAGTATTTTAAATTTTTAGTCGACACTTAACTTTCTACTACAGCGTCTACAACTGCGTCTTTTTTTCCATAAAGAGCTTTTTTTTCTAGTCTGAGGATCCGCGGATAACATTCCATTACAGCCAAGTGTCTTACTTGATCTCCAAGCAATTTCCTTTGCCATCAGATTTATAATAAAAGGGAACTTTAAATATTACTACTTCTGTGTTTGTTGTTAGATTTATATGAATTCATGTAACAAAATACAAAAAAAAACAAAGAAACAAAATACAAATAAAAACAAAACAAAAAAAAACACTAGACAAAGTTTAAAAACTTAGAAATAGAATCAATTGATAAGTCTCTCACCGTAGCCCGTTTTAAGAATTCGAATGTCTTTTTAAACCTTAATAACCCTAAGAAAACTGGAGATATTTAGTATTCTCGACCGAGAATCGATCTTTGACAGCTCGAATACCAATATACAAGAATAAAAAAATTGTTCTGCATGATTAATCCTAACTTCTTACTTTAAACCTAATAATCTATTTCCTCCATTAACTAAGCATAGAACTCTGTCCCCTATAATATTAAATAACCAAGTCATAATGCTAGAACTTGTGCCTAACGTAGTATATTTACGCTGACGTAAGGTCCTAACAAAAACTCTATGGCGTCTAAAAATATTACATAAAGGAGAAGAAATTCAACAATGAAGGAACGAGAGAAAAAAAAACCCTAAAACTATTACGTACAGCCAAGTGCAATTCTTATTTTTCCAAGTCATCCCTCTGTTTGGCTAGTTTTTTCTTGCCTTCTCAGAGTTTACTTCTCAGCTTGGTCTGTTTTTGTCTCCTTTCTTTGCGACTGCTTTATTTCATTGCGATTTTTTTCTACATTTTTTATTTTAATCCTTTTTGAAAAAAGCCTAGACAACGATAATTTTTGTAACACCTTGCAGCAGAGTACGTTGTAAGGAACAGAAGACAAAGACTCAACTCTTTTTTATATAACATCGACATCTATTTCATCATTCTCCCGCCACACGTGATTTCTTGTTACTCCTGTTACGTCACCCACGTCTCTCAAGTGATCGTCTTCTCTAACGTGCTCTCTCTTCTTTTTATAGTCTTTCCTGACCCTGACGTCATTTCGTATTCCGTAGACATTTGAATATGCTCGTCCGCGTCTTGTAACAATTCCAATTATTTATCCTCTTTTTTTCGGTTCGCTTCAATACACTCTCTTAGTCATTTCTTAACGTCTCCGACATGGAAGAGTTGACTCAGAGAATTTTCAACCTATGGAAATCTCTCCAAACTCCAAAAATTGACACGTATACATGAAGTAAGCTAGTGTGAAATTGGAAATTCTTATAGGACGTGATCAAAAAATCAGTTTAAAAAGATTCCACCATCCAGCAGAATGTAAGAAACCCAAGAAAGTATTATCTACAAACAACCATGTACCCTTTTGAGGCAAAACATGGCAAAGTGAATGAACCTAGTGAATCACATATCAGCTTCAACTCATGCATTAACAAGAAAAATCTAAAGGCACACATACACAATGTCACGCTGTCAAATACTCACATAATAACACAATTAAGATTTTGAAACGTAACTAATATTCACTCGACTACTTTACCCGGCATCTTTACTATGAGAATTTACTAACCTGGGAGTACCTTTTATATTCTTACTTCTTATATAAAATATTTTCTAATAAAATTTCGTATTTTTACATTTTCATTCATAAAACTATGTATTTTAGGTAATACTTTTTACCTGCTGACTTTTCTATTATTTTACTGTTTTATTTCATATAATATATATATTTTAATTTCGTACTTTGCTAAAACAGTAACTTTTAATCTCCTAATTTATATTGCATATCAGAATAGTTTTGACTATCTGTTAATTTGATTCCTCAGGATAGCATGGTTGAAAACTAGTTCGATTTTTAATGTCGGGCAACGACAGCTCCGAAAATGGTAGTCTCTGGGCTGAGACAACAATGTAATCGAGAATGATTTTTTTTAATTGATTAGGGGCAGAAATCACAAGAATATAAGTATAGAAAGTTACACCCTTCTGCAGGTTTAATGTTCAATTCTCACTGCGGGCGACATCTAAAATATAATTCTGAATTATTCTACCCAATCATGGCTGACGAAAAGAAAGAATAATATCAGCGTTGATTAAATAAAAGTTCCGTTCAATGTTCCGTGCAAGTTCGATGGAAGTTTCCTGAGTTCAACAAAATTCCCCTGAAAGAGGATTTACATCCACCGAAACGTGAAAATAATACTGAAAATGAGAATAGTAGTCCGAAAAATGCTTTATCAGAACATATAATAAATTTGTCTGCAAGCAAGAGACCAATTTTTAAAAATATTTATCTGCGTTTATCTGACGCCTGACGACTCCATATAGGTCAACTAGTTGGTTTCAGTTATTTTCCTTTAATCACGCGCAAATGTTTTGTGACAAAAACGAAAAAAAAAAAAAACGTAAAAAAAGAAAAATAAATAAAATAAGGTGTTTTTTTTTTTTAAATCCTTTTTTGCTATTAGTAGTTCTTTGAAAACTGATTTCTTCAAAGCGGACACAAAACAATTGGAAATGTTCGCCATGTTTCGTAGCAGGTGTTGCGTACTTAATTGAAGCCAAAAGCTAAGGCACCGACGTTTTTTAGTGGATGTTCGCACGCCTTTGGCCATAAAATTTGTTTAAAAACAAGCATCGATCGATAAATAAAAGGATGACAAATAAGAAGAACGTAAGGAATGGATGTAGGAGGTTGCTTAGTGGCAACATACTTTACATGTTGAGAAAAATGAGGACATTTGTCGGAATACAAAAAAAAAATAGATTTAGAAGAGAAAGAAAGAAAATTGTGAAACGTTAATATTAGTGTTGGGACGATTAATCGGAATTGGAAAAAATTTTCCGATATCAAAAACGATTTTTTTTATTTCTTTCTTTTTTGATTAAAACTTTTTCCATTGTTCGTACTAGTCATAAAACCTTTATTTCTTTTAATATTGATTTTACCAAAATATATGAACGTGTTACATGGTTTTTGTCTTTATGGTAATTCGAAAATTAAGAAAAAGTAACTAAATAAATATATATTTTTATTTGTTAGCATTTCACACCGCAGAATCTACGAAAACACGTCATAATTAGCGATATTACAAGAGCATATTCTTTTCATTATGTTGACTCGAGTATTTATCAGTTAATATCTTATATGTTTTATATAGAGTGATGCGGTTCTCGATTGATTAACTCTGTCTGTGTCGGATATATACTCGAGAGTCAAAACAATGAAAAGAATATTCTCTTGTCATAATTAACATAAACACGGATTAATTGTAAGCGATCTCTGGTTCGAATCTTTCAAACGGAAAAAAATGTAAAAAAAAATGTAAAAAAACAACGATGAAAAAGACAGACAAAACAGCCCGTGTAGTAGCGGAAGACAATATCAAATTTGAAGGTGAACTAAGGCTAACCCGTAACATTAAATTACGTCACAGGGAAATCAAAAGCTTTCGTCCATAAGAATTCTCAAAATTATGTGGATGTTAAATAAAGCTGTGTGGGACCAGTCAATAAATATTTTTTTGTTAAAAGATGGAGAATACAAAAACGGATGCTCAAGACATGAAAGACGAATTACCGTAGAACTCCGGGATACGGCAATAAAAATTAATAACGAAATACAGTACAGTATATAATACACATATATATATAATCTAACAACATTATAAATAATACTGTCTGGCGGGGAAAATACCGTAACCAGGGTCCGGAAAAACGTATTCCACATCGTAACCTGAAAAAAAAAAACGTATATTAGGGTTACCGTATCCCGGGGTTCTGCAGGGCATTAAAAAACATCACTGTTCCAAACCGCGAAAGGACCATCGACTGGCTAAACGAAGGCGAAAACAAACAGATCCTATTCTATACCGATCAAAACGAAAATGACGCCTGACCAGGAACCGAGAAACCAACAACAGTCCAGTTACACCACAACATATACCGATCGCAACTCAGTTTTACCTAGATAGTTGGACATTATCTACCTATATCTAACGTCGCTCAAGGTTATTTACGTTCAACAAATTAATACAACTCGATATTAAGTTCTGCAAATAAATAGTATCCAAACTGAAGTATTTAGCAGAGAATCCAACAAACGACTACAACGACAAAATAAAAAAATAAGTATATACAAGAAATAAACGTTACTGTAGTCAATAAAAGTTAATTTTATACCTACCTGGCTCATTTATTCTGTTTTTTAAGTAGATTTTATTACTCTTTAATTAATCTAAAAATTCAGTTTTACCGAGCGGATTTGGAAAAAAATTGCAGCATCTTCTTCTTTGGAAGAAGCAGGCCTCGTTTTGACGTCGTTTTGTAGCACGCACATTCAGTATTGTTTCCATATCTGGGTGTGTGCATCAACCACTATCCTCTCTTTTTTGGGTCAGAGTGAAATAAGGAATTCTAATATAATTATCCACGCACTCTCTGCTCTGCTCCACTCCCTGACGCATCACAGCATTGTTGAATTCATGTACTTGTTTTACAAGTATTTCCACGGAATGTACTCCAATAGAACTTTACAGCACACGTACCTTCTCAACGACTATCTGTTCGATGCACCTGACTAATAACACGTGATAGGTCTCTAAATTCCGGAAGATTTTCTATTTTCCATTGGGATTCTCTCTCTGCTTCCTGTTTCTCCGACTGTTTCAACACGTATAAATTTAAATGTAATATAAGCAAATATCTTGTTGTCTATATCTCCATCCAGATTGCCTTTCTAAATCTGGCCCTTATAACATCAGCCTTTTACACTTCAGTGGCAATATACCTTGCTTGTTCAAGGTCGAATCGAAACATCTGAATATATTTTGCCTTCTTTTTGAGTTTAACTATGGTAATTTAGAATCCACAATGAAATCCCCCAATTCACGTACGCTTTATTACGACGAGCGTACTCTGGCCGATGAGTCGTGCAATCTGACGCCATAAGTTTTGAAAATCTAATGCAGGTGGATCTTTAAAAAGCACGCAGAATTTGTAAATATTTTGTAAACATAATATAAAACTATTAGAAAACTAACAGGGTGACCCGACGTTGGCCGAGATTGAATGAGTATCAATGAATCTTTTGCACTTTCAATACGTTTATTGTCATCAAATCGGTGAAATCGCCCATTCGTCCATTAAATCGATTGATTGCCTGCCCTAGTCGGGAACTCACCGTGGTGCACAGAGAGAAAGCTCACATGCCTCTCCGCAGTGACTTAGTTCACAATACATTGTAGTTTATATGGCACTGTAGAGAACCTACTGATGATTTTATGAATATTTTTTATATAATGTCTTAAATCAAAGTTTAAAAGGCCCAAGCCACATAGTATGGTTCAGTTATGCTCTAAACAGAAACATTCATTTCGAACTTGCCCTTGTCTTATCAAAGAACCTACTGTTGATATTATACGCCAGGCTATTCTGCTTGTGCGGAGATAAGACTTATCAAATGCACTTGTGATATTAGGCTGTATAAAGTATTAACTCTAGTAAACATCGAAGTGCTTATTCTTTTAATGCGATTGTTTCGATTATTTATTTTCGATACTTATCTGAGGTAATCCGATACAAAACCTATGTAAGAACACTCCCATACACATAAAGTACATTTTTGTGAAATTTTATAAAAATCGTCCCAAACGTTCATAGGGAACGAACTCACACACTAAGTTATATATATATATAAATATATATATATATATATATATATATATATATATATGATGAAAATAATGGAAATAATATTCCGACAAAATAGAGAAATAAAAAGGAACAAACCGTATTATGTGTTCATCAACGTTTCGTCTTTATTTCATCCAGAGGAAGTCTCGAAATAAAGACGAAACGTTGATGAACACATAATATGGTTTGTTCCTTTTTATTTCTCTCTCTCTCTCTCTCTCTCTCTCTCTCTCTCTCTATATATATATATATATATATATATATATATATAGTCATCCACATACAGTACTGTTTCGCCGTTTCACAGCTCATCAGTGCGGGTAGACAAGCAGCTACTTTAAGCCAGGATCGGAACACTTGCAGTTCAATACAAATACCTCAAGTGAGTGTACGACTCATTTAACGAAATTTATTTTAGTCAATATCCATTGAATTCCACCCAATTAATGCTTATTTTAATTAAGAAATTGCAATAAATAGAAATGAAAGCATGGTAATAATATTTCGGCTGAATCGAGAAGAATATAAATTCATTAACTACCAGACAATGACGGGAATAAAAGAGTTCAAAATCTAGTAGGACCCGCACTGCCGGCGAAGCTACAATCTCTGTCATATCGCCATAATGCACTGCATTATGGCGATATGACATTATTAATGCACTATCTTTGGTGCAGGTTTTACAAGTATTGTAATGGATTGTGTTCTGATGAACTCATCGCAGTTGTCCCCCACCCGGCGATCATACCCCAACTAACCTGACAACTTGTAAAATCCCACCGGGAAAGCTGTCTACTCTGCCAGACCTTGGAATTATCTCCGTTCCCTTATTCCCTAATTATACTAACCTGCTAAAGATCAAATGCAATTTGAACAAACATCTCGCTGCTCAACCGCAAACAGCATCCTGTTAGACGCGATCCCAAATAATAACCCCTTACGTTAGAAAATGTTAATTGTTTCGTGTGCAATGAGTAAAAACAATAGGAAGAAATATGACATGGAAGGCGTTTTCTATAAATTCGGTAGACCTTGAAAAGTGCGCTGTGCGTGGGTACTTTTATTTCTGATTATCTTGACATATTTCAGACTCATTAAATTACTATTCCTCATTCAATCTCATGTGTACAGAAGCGCGCTTTTATCACGCATGCGCATACGCATTCACGCATGCGCACACCGTCACTTTTATTTTTACGCTGACATTTTTTTTTTATAGTTCGCTTGAAAATATCAATAAATCACAGTATTGGGTTATTTGATTAACTGTGTCATATTGCATTATTCTTCTATTTTCATAATCCTTTTCATTTATTTATTTTTATTTTATTATATAATTTATTTCGATCTCGTTTTTTTATGTCGACATAAATCTTTCTCCCTCTCTTTTATTCATAGCTAAACATTTTATTTGATTTTACGTTTCTTTTTAATTCTTTCTGTTTTCTGATTTATTTTCGGAACCCCTTTACTCGAATTGCGAGTCTTGTTTTATGAAGAAATAAATCTATAACGCATTTTTTCTGCCATTTTCAGATGCATTTTGTCTTATTTTCTTGCCATTTAGTTGTAAGAGGCTACTGCGATGATGGTCGTATTTGGATAGGTAATAAGAGTGGAGTGTTGAACACTAAGCTATTTAATTTTTATTTAATTATTTGGACTATTATCCTCATCTGCTAGTTGTTGTTTTCATGACGTTTCGGCCAATTATTCTCCTGGTCTTCGTCAGCTTAACCGTGACGGGATAGGAATGTGGGTATGGTTGGAGGATTCGATATTCCTATCCCGTCGCGGTTAACCTGACCAAGGTCAGAGGAATAATTGGCCGAAACGTCTTGAAACAACAACTAGAAGATGAGGAGGTCGAAATAATTAAATGAAATATCATAAAATTTACTCATCTCCAAAATAATTCCAAACTAATTCAATAATACTAAGATGTTTGTTTACCTCACATTTAAATTTCTGAATGTTGAAACGATCAGGGAAATCGGAAGCAAAAAAGGGAATTCTAAAGGGAAGCTTTCAGGATAAAGTAACCGAAGTAGAAAATCTTCCGGCCTCTCTACAATAAAGAGAAAGCACTACTACTCGAATAAATCGAGGATATTTTTGATGAGGGGCTACAAGTAATTTCCCTGGAAGTATTTGTAAAACAAACACAGGAATGCAACAATACAGTAATGCGACAAGGTCTTGAGCAAAATTTATAGTGCGTGAACCATTAGGTTAGAAATTCTTTATCATGTGTTTATTTAACTAGTAAGTCACCATTTATCAATGCTAAAAGCCACCCGAGGATAAAAGATAATGCGTTTGTCAGTTAGACAAAGAACAAAACCCCAAGGAAACTGGTAAACTATGGGCTAAGTTTGAAGGATTTGATCATATAAGAAGACGGCTTAACAAAAATTTGTTAACATTGGACTTGAAAAACAACCATGTTGTAATTAATCAGAAAGCAATCTTATGGCATTGTGTTTTACAGAAGATAAATTTTTGGAAAGGAACTGTGTTCATTAGATTTAGGTACGCATTGGAATTATTTAAAGTTATTTATGTGGTGGTCATTATGCGAGGTTTTGCTGTAAAAAATTTTTCCGGGGAAGTGAGATATTGGAGCTCAGTTGAGAACCTTCTATGAATGTAAGAATAAAACTATATAGAAACGCGTTTTTTTTTTCAAGCCGCATATATAAGAGGCTTTTGCAAACATGACCTAAAAGTTTTATCTCTCCATTGCACATATTGGCAGTTTGAGACTAAGAAAACAACCTCTGTCATGGACGTGCGTGAGAAGCAAAACATCGTTCCCGAATTCTTGCCATTGAAAATAGTGGTGACTATGTAGAAAAATCAATCCTGGAGCACAAAAGACGTTCGTTTTATTGGTACCACTCTCGTCTTCATAACTCTTCAACTTGTGTAGTTAAAAATAGATTTTACTTTTGAAACGGCCCTCGTATGACAAAGCACGCTCCAGACGCCCATGCACAGTCATCATTCATCGTTGGCAAAAGTACATTAGTTATGGAAATGACAATGCCGAAAAAATGTCTGGAGCACAAAAAGTCGCCCGTTTGAATGGTACTACGATCGTCTTCGTAGCTCTTCAACTTTATAAGTTAAAAGTATTAGGTTATTGATTCTTGCATGTCATATTGCTGTGATTGTGTGACAATATCTCGTGTGTATGTGTACTTTTGCTTTAGTTATACATGATTTTGTAAATAATATTAATCGATTATTTATTCAAATAAAAAGTCTAATAGTGGAAACTAAAAGTAGATTAAATTAAGAATTTAAGTCCAGCATAATACATTTCGGTTTCTTCGTAAACATGTACGCCGTTTCAATGTGTTGTTAATAATCACTATATCATCGCCGTTATGCTGACTTCCTGTGCATGTTTTACAAGTACTTCAACGCAATGTGCTCCGACGAACTTATTACACTTTTACCCCTCACCGTAAATACTTTCGATCGACCTGCTTAGCAGCAACATCCCGACGACTTCATTGTAGAGGTCCTCAAATATTGGAAAACATTTTATATTAACAGCTTCGTTGTATTTTTGCCTTTAAAATTCCATCTCTTCTCCAGGTTTTCCGGTAGTAAAATGTAGAAAATGTAATGTGAAAAAGTATCCTACTGCACAACTCCCGGCTTTTGATTATTATATATAATAATAATATAAATAACTTGAATAGTTATGCTAAGTATGATTTTGACTGTTGCGGGCTTCTGTACATTTCATTGTTTAAAGCTAAATGTAGAGTGAGTTAATATTTAATGTGAAAAGGTGTTTTCTATTTCTACACATACAAGTGATAAATTCTCATAGGCAGAGGTTTTTTGTTTTCTGAGAAAGTAATTCGAACAAAGACAACACGATACTTTTAACTTACTTTCATGAAAGGTTATAAATATGGGCAATCGAGTTGAGTTGTCGTTTTAAGTAATCTCTTATTCCGAAGAGTTATAATATGTAATCTAAATGTGAATAGCGAATTACTAATTTCGTTAAACCATTAAAAAACAGAGAGCGGTTGTTAATTTAATTTCAAAACCTAACGTATTATATAGTTAATATTAATATGAAACAGCTAATTAATTTTCGGTGCCGTACGTATAAAATAACGCGTTTCGCGGGTTTCGTTGGAGGACTTAATTCTATCAGAGTTTGCTACTCGATTTGTGATATTACGCATTTGAGAGAGTAAGTACAATAGGATTAAATGTAATCCTTATTAAACAGGTACGATATGTATGTATTGCTGACACGTATTAGTGTTAGAACCAATAATCTTCTAATGAACTAGATTCCAGACTAGCATATCTACAACGTACAGGGTAGAACGATATATTTGTCGCCCTAAAGAAAACAATAATACAGTTATATTTTAAAAGTTTTATTGAAAAAATCAATTCAGGTAACTCGATTATATAGTAGAGCTGGCATCTATTCAATGTAGCCGCCTTCAGCCTCAATCACCGCCTCGATATGGGCCCGGAAATGGGAGCATGTTTTTTCCAAAAGCGCTGCGAGAGCTCGGCGAATACTCGGCGGATAGAAGCGATCAGACTGGTTTTGGTGTAGTGGAAGGTCATGTTGGTGATGTTCTCGACGTATGACCAAACGAAGTGTTCAGCTATTTCAGGTGGGGGAGGAGGGGGAAACAATGAGAGTAGGGTACATAGTCGTCGTACTACTTCTGAAGTCAAGCTTGGGTCTCTTTAGACTTGTGGATGGGCACCGAGTCCTGTTGCCACACACAGAGTCTGTCAGCGGCAACCTGATTGTATCAGGGGACCAACACACTCTTCAGCACATCCAGGTACACTTTGGTGTTTAATTTTAAGCCGACTTCGAAAATGTGAGGTGACATAATTGGGCCCTCATTTGAAACCACACCAAAGACCATTACCGTGGCCGAAAATTCATTGAGCTGTGTCCTCCAGAGTTGAACCATCTGGATTTGCATTTTGAGGCCGCTGGCAACGGTCCCGTTGCAATAACTTGGATCAGTAGAGAGCATGAGTTGTAAAGCGGCGCATCACCGATCTCGTTCGTTGAATATTGTGTCAATTTCAGACATGATAGAAGGTTCCTATCGCTCTTGGGATATGTACACAAGTAGCCAACTAGTAGATGGTCTGCAATAAAAAATTAAAAAACGGTTTTCATCAAACGGAAATGGAATCATGTCTTTCCTCAAACAACAATTTTTCTTTCCACTTTGTACTAATTGCTAAATTTTACCAGCACATTTAAGATAGCTTTCAGAAAATAATTGATAATAAGAGTAATCTATGTTGGCCGTCTGATATACACACACACAGGCGCGCGCACGCGCGCGCACACACACACACACACATATATATATATACATATATATATATCGTAATGGTGAGAAAACTTGACTGTCGTACGGGCAGTCGGGTTTAGATTCTGGCTAGAGGTAGGTGCCCATCTAGCCGCAATGATGAGCTATGATACAGCGAAACAATATTGTATATATATATATATATATATATATATATATATATATATATATATATATATATATATATATATCCACGAGAATGCGGGGTGACTAGAATTTAAAGGAGATAACACCCTTAAATGTTACACAAAAATGCAATTATCGCGAGAAAAAAAAACTTAAACTCAATACACATACCTACGCATGCACAAACACATTCACAAAAACACACACACGTTTATATATATATATATATATATATATATATATATATATATATATATATATATATATATGAACATGTAATAAGTAGGGCTATGACAAGAGAATATTCTTATCATTGTTTTTTGTTTTTATTATCGAATATATATCCGACACAGTTGGACACAGTTAATCAATCGAGAACCACATCACTCTAAAACATATAAGATATTAACTTATATATACTCGAGAGTCAAAATAATGAAAAGAATATTCTCTCGTCATAGCCCTAGTAATAACCAATTCTTGATCAATTGGGTCAGTGTGAATAGCATAATAATTTCTGCTCAGTTCACAGTAGAACTTGTACTTGGCCATTATTGATCGATATGACGTAAACCGCATAAGCCAATATTACTTTATTCAAACACATTTAAAATAAAATAGACATTTTCTTTCGCATTTTATGTTACGCATTTGTGTTTTCGGTATTTAATCAAATTGTATATGAAGAACAAAGGCGAATTCTTATACTTATATAGTAACCCCAGAGTAGATATGTATTCAAGAATACTTAATACTCAACGTCACCGACGCCGCATATCTTTGAATCCATTTACAAACAATAGAAAATTTGACAATGCATTGAAAAGAAGAATGGAAAAACATTGCAAAAGTTTGGAAGATTTCCAGTCAGTCTAAGGCGAAAACCATAATGTCGGCCAAAGCATGATATGTAGAGTGTACAAAGCTATAGCGG
Organism: Euprymna scolopes; assembly: GCF_053919585.1. Classification (NCBI taxonomy): domain Eukaryota; kingdom Metazoa; phylum Mollusca; class Cephalopoda; order Sepiida; family Sepiolidae; genus Euprymna; species Euprymna scolopes. The sequence continues at coordinate 56,188,295 of NC_136514.1, read as the reverse complement.
GGGAAACACTTGTCTATACTGTTGTAAGCTGAAAATATAAAAGACACAAGTAAACAAATTATATGCATATATCACTAAAAGGAATACGTGGCGTTGTCCAGGAAAGTAGATGCCAAATTATATGCATATATCACTAACAGGAATACGTGGCGTTGTCCAGGAAAGTAGATGCCAAATTATATGCATATATCACTAACAGGAATATGTGGCGTTGTCCAGGAAAGTAGATGCCAAATTAGACAAGTTTTTATGACTTTTTTTCTATCCTTATAGACTCATTTTACTTTTTTTCCGATCGTCTCGTTTCTCTAATTCTTTCCTTCTACTCCTCTCCCTCTTTGGCAACTCGTTACATAAAATCGAACCTGGTGTTACCCGATCAGGCTGGTTGAAGATACTGGTTTTCTTGACCTAAAATGCATAAAACATTGAGGTCATTGTTTATTTCCTTTCTCTTTGAAAAACTCAAGCATACCTCATAAAATAAAAAAAAACAAGTACAACAAATTTTTCTCTACAAAACAACTAAACTAAGCACAGTTAATAAATTTTTGAAGATATAAGGAACTTGAAGCAGAAAAACTTTTCTAAAATTAATTGATTCAGAATGAATTAAACAATAAATGATTGATATGCCATAAAACAATCTGCTTTATCCCCAACAAAAACAACCAAACCAAATAAAATAAATAAATATTTGAAGATATAAAGAACGTGACGCATAAAAACTTTTTCCAAAAAGTAAGGATTCAGCATTAATTAAACCGACAATGGTTGATATGCCGTAAAATAAACCCATAAAATTAAACCAAATATCATGAATTTAAAGATATAAAAAATATTTAAGCCTCAAAACCTTTTTTCAAAAATAACTTGATTCGGCATTAAATAACCGGGGAAAGAGTGATATGCCGTAAGACAAAAATAACCAATCAATATCGTAAAAGTAAAGAAATTAAACCAAGAAAACAAGAAAAATGTTATCAGAAACTTTGTTGGTTTATATTTGGCTTTAGTTGTTTGGTGGTGGACCTCATATTGAGCAATGGCTGATGTGCAACTTGGTTGGTGGTGATAGTGTATTAATTTTACGCTGGAGTTGACGTGTCTTTACTGATTTCTTGGATAGACTCTGCACCTTTATATTCAGATCATGCCATTTTAGATCATTGCATTTGCACTAATTTTTAACCTACTTCATATAGCTATCATCATTGCTCATATAATTTTATGCTTGATCATCGAATTTAGGTATATATTGAATGGCATCGTTTTTTGGTATTTTATTACGAGCTGTTAGACGCAAAAATCTTGTGTAATTCTAATTTTAGGTAATTTTAGTGAAAGATAGACAATATTCCTTTCAACATTGAAATCCAGGCCAGCTCACTTTTTCTAAATTGAATGCCCTTCAAATTAGAACTGTGACTAGGGTGATTGCAGCATTTATTGTGATGCGAATAGGGTGGTTTTTGGTTTAGGGAAGTAACACCGGAACAAGATACTTGTTAAATCTGGTAATATTATGACGACAAACGTGATTATATTGTAACATGCTTTTCATCGTTTGCTCTTGACAAACTTTGATTATTTTGCATCATGAGCCCACTCAAGCTGATTGCTTGCATACATACTCCCACAGTTTTAGCGTATTCTCATTGAGTGTCCTGGCTGCTGAAGTGTCGATCATAATCTTTAGTTTTATAGATTATCGTAGCATTGCTTAGAAGATGAGCTGTAGACGAAAACCCGAGGAATCTCTCTAAGCACAGTCGTTAAGACTTCAATGTAATTTTCAACCATCTTTGATGGTGTATAGATAGTCTCATCTTCTGATTATCACGATGCTCCTATGTTTATCATGTGGTCTTCATATGATTTACATGAGAGCACGTATGTTTAAGTCCATTGTGGGTTTCTAGTAGGCAAATAATATCACACTGATGCTCTCTATCGATTTTGCAACAATTCCTTTTTTTAGTTGTAGATAAAACTTTAGCATGTAAAGATATAATGGTCAGAACTTGAATTAGATGCGGACGTGGTTCTCTTTTCCTAGTTCGGACTGGTAAGCTAGTGACTATCGCCTGTCTTTTATCTGTTAGGTTAGGTTTCAAGATGCTTCGCAAAGTATGTAGGTAAAAGTAGGTATTACTTGACAGAGCTCGCGACGTGAACGCTTCAACCTTGATGAACATCTGATAGAGAGTCGAACGTAGTTTCAATTTTATTTTTCGGACAATGACATATAAGAATGTATAGACTATTTTTCGACTTCATACCCAAATTCATTCCCTGATAACACAAAGGAAATTCAAATTATAGTATTTTTAACGTAACCATCTTGAGGTTCAATGAATCCGATTATGTAAGGCTTGTAACTGCATATATCGTAATGTCTGAACTTTATTCTGATGTACACATATAGAAATACGATTTACTTTTATATAGCAGGGCTACCTGCCGTTGCCCAGTATCAGAAAACACAACATAGAAGTAATTAAATAATATGTGTAGCATATTTATATTAAAACTACTAGCCGCCCCTCCATCTGTTTCTTTTTCTTTTTCTCCATTATTTTCCTATCTTGCCTCAACTCTCTCTTTCTCCTTTGTATAGAGATTCCTCTCTCTTCGTTAAATGTGTTGAACATATAATAATGTAATTCAATCATATATGTTTTAAATGTAGCACTTACGGTTTCTGGACAATGCCGAGTGAAATAAAAAACAATGGCATTTCTGATCCCAGATAGTTTTGTTTAATCATCTGCCTTTACAATAACACGAAGAGAAATTATGCTGATAATGAAAATTGCCTAAAGATATTGAAATATAATAGTGTAATTTCTATTTATCACTAAGTTGAACAGAACATTTACCAGCTATGATACAGCTATATTAATAACGACAATTTCATTTCTTCAGGATAACGCCGAGTAAAATACGAGTTTCTGTTGTAAGCCCGTTCCAGCTTCACTTACTAAAGAGAATATTGTAATGTCAGTAAAAGGCTCTTCACATCACTGCCAAATCATAGTATGAAGAGTAAGAATGTTGATAATGACAATTTATTTAATCACATACAATGCCGAACAGAACAAGAGTTCATGTTACAAACACAACTCCCTTTCCCAATAAATATAATAATCTAAAGTTAGTTCGGATGACCCAACAGAACTGCCTATTCATTTTAATTTACAAAGCAGAAAGTATCAGAGAAAACTAAACACACTTTAAAGTGACGGTTTACGTGCGCGCATGGGAGAAAAAAAAAGCAGGTGCATAGACAAATGAACATCTTCTTTGGCTATTCCTAGTTACATTATTTCCCAAGAAATCACGTGATTCTGTTGATTTTCGTTTCTTGAGTTTACTTCCGACCTCTAGGTGTCACTATATCTTTTCTGTTTAGGCTTAGAGCTGTGATGATGTAACAATGATGTTAATTGTGACGACAAAGATATTAAGGTAACTTTAGGAATTTAATGAAGGAGGTGCTGATGAAATTCTAATATAATATTGCGAGATTTGAAAAATCATATGCAGCTTGAAAGTTTTGAACAAGATAAAACTCGTATTCCGATTTTCACCATAATCGAAAAGTTCTAAAAAACAATGGTCGAACAGACTAAAAGCTGTACATCTCCAATCAATACCACTACAAACAATTACTTATGGCGAATACGTCGCTTGCAACTAATTTCATTGATGTTAGAGACGTTTGGCATCTTCTTCACAAACAGACAAATGATCCACCTTATATGAAGCTAGAAATGATGAACCATTTGTAACTCAAGAGTAGACAGTTCGAATTAGCTTTACTGCATCACACTTTTTAATATGTAAAAGTACAGTACATTGCATCGTTCATGGTTATTCTTTGCGGTTTACTTCAATCGGATTGATATTGCATATTCAAAAACAATGTAATTTTAAGATTAGATTACAAAACAAACAATAGGATATATACTATGATATTTGTAGAATAAAACACAGCGTGTGAAACTAATTTGTGACTAGATCATAAGGACGTTCTCAGTGCTTGCTCCTCCTGGACAGAACTCGGAGCTTCTACGGTACACATAATAGAAGAATATGAGAGAAAACACTATTATTTATATATTTAAGATTTACCTTAGAAAAGTTAAAGGACGAGCTGTTAAAACTGGAAAAGAAAAATACAAAGTATTCTATTAAAACTATAATACATTTCTAACTTAAAATATTGCAGTCTTATTTGTAGTTACATTCTATATTACAGTATATATGTTAAATTGAATTTTAAAAAAATATTTATGCTGCAATATTTTAAGTTATAAATTTATTCTATTTTTTACTAGAATATCTTGTCTTTTTCTTTTCCAGTTTTAAAAACTAGTCCTTTTACTTTTCTAAATTTAATCTTTATCATATTACTTTTTATAGTCGCATATTTTTATGTAATCCATGGTTTTGGAATAATATATTTTTGTGTTCAAAATCATTGTTTTATTCATTTGATTCGTAGGCATAATGAATACTGAATTATTTTTTTATGAAAAAAATTATTTATAAAAATATTATGAGAGAAAATATTTTTTCAAATATTTATTGTAAAATATTTTTCAAATCAATGAATGTTATGATGTTTAATCGCACTAAATTAGGTTTTTAGCTCAAGTAATTTTTTACCGGAAGTGAACTGTTATGAAAAAAATATACTCTCATGCACATGCCTAAGTGTCTTTCGTTTTTTGATACGATATGGTGTACAATATGAAAATCAGTAGAGGATTGGCTCTAATAATAATAAATGCGAAATTTACATAAACTAAATATATTTTTCGTATTTTTTGACCGGGCTACGTCGGTCGGCCCGCTAGTATCAAATAGAGTAACAATGGCAATTCTTTTTGTGGTTTCTTAATCTTAAATTGCAAACTAGCTAGTTAGGAAAAATACTAAAATAATTCCCCAACCGAAAGTGAAGTAATTGTTTCATCGTAGTTCTATGTAACGTAGCTTTCAGCGTAGAAAATGTGCACTTCTGCGTAAGTTTGTCGAGAACTGGACACTTGGTTCGAGAGGAAATCAATTGAAACCCAAACACGAATTATAAAAGGTGGAAAGCTGACACCGAAATTGCGAAAGCGCAAAACTAGAGAAGGAATATACAATAGAAAGATAGCTTAATGATTTTCAGCTCTTGGGAGATAGATGTTAGGGTCTGATAAAAGCTGAACCAGCTAAAATCGATGGTTAATCGTAATGAGTCAAGGTCGTTAATGAGAGGCCGGCTAAGTAAGTCAGTAAGTAGTTTATTTTTGCAGATCGATGAAATTCTTCTCTCTCTTCTTGTTTTTAAAATCTTTCTCTGTGTGTGTATGTATATATATATATATATATATATATATCGTCGTATTATATATATATATATATATATATCGTCGTATTATATATATACATATATATATATATATATATATATATATATATATATATATATATATAATACGACGTGCCTTAAATAGGTTTCTAGACTTTCTCGTATGGGCACTTTTATTGATATTATTGTTGTGGAGACGCCCACTAATTAGCATACGTGGGTGAACAAGATATAGATAAAGGTATCAAGCCAGCAAGACCGGAGAGCTGTGTTCGAACGCCGGATAGGCAAGACGCATGTGCCGGTTGCTCCATGAAAGACTTGAACACGCCCTCTGCCAGACAATCTTCCAACTGCAGTACAACTGCACCTTTGTAAATATGTATCATCTTTTCGTCTTAATATATTTGATTTACCTTTACTTTCTGCGTTCGTGTTGTAATTGATACAGACACAACAATTATACATATGAAACTTCCAAGTACTCCACTCCGACTGCAATGCACTTTTGTATCATTCAAACACCTTCTGTAAGGCCCTATGGCAGTTTTCTTGTGCGAACGTATCAATAACCCTCGTCACAGCCTATTTTCTCAATTGTCTGGACTATAGAGAGTGTGAGGAACTGTCTTGCTGCCTATCTTTGTAAAACATTCTGTGACAAGGTTGGAGTTGTGAACTGGTGCATTCGCTCAAAACTTCCACATCTTCAGTACCTCGTGAATAATTGTGTGTACAGTTCCCAAACCGTGAACTTATTTTCTTTATAGATATACGACGGTCCTTATCCATGAAATTCTTTATTTGGCCAATCAACTTCGGTGTGCTTACTTCCATACTCACACACCTCTCACCGTCCCTCACAAACTCCCTGCCTTCCTTGAATTTCTTATGCTACTTAAAATTGAGGCTTGATTTATGCAAGATGGTCCAAAATCAGTCTAAATAATTTATACGTTCCTGAGGAATTTTTCCAAGTTAAAAACGAAATTTTATTGCATATCGTTCTTCTAAAGTGCCTTCACATCCAGATTTCATTTTTTAAAATTCACCATCTATGACAACCAGGCTTTAGTAGTGGGTATTTCAACTCCTGCTGTAGCTGTTTATTTTAACTTGAAATCATAACAAATTGGTCAGTTATATCAAAAGATAGATGCCAATAGCATACTGAATTTTAAAGAGTCTACGACGATTTCAAATGCTTATACAAAAAGTCTAGAAACTTATGGAAGATACCTTGTATATGTATGTATGTATACAATGTAATTTTTTCGCAAAAATTAAGACAACAAAACACAAAATGAGAACACCATACTGCGAATTTTCGTATGCGTTACAATTGCTTCATTGGTATATGAACATTACCGGAATTTTAATATATTAAACTTTCGGTTAAACAATATTAATAAGGTATGTTTGAATACATACATACATACATACATACATACATACATATATATATATATATATGTATCTATTCAAACATACCTTATTAATATTGTTTAACCGAAAGTTTAATATATTAAAATTCCGGTAATGTTCATATACCAATGAAGCAACTGTAACGCATACGAAAATTATATATATATAGTACTAGTACTCTTCAGGCTTCAGACTGGGCATGAAGCCACTTGATGTAAGGAGCTAAAAAGAAATAATAATTCAAGGTCAAAAGCTATCCAACTATCAATGCTAGATTGATAGATTTGAAACTTCCCGCCATATTTGTCAGAAACATCGCTCATTGAATATGAGGATTAAATGACAAAATAAGGGAAATGATAGTTTCATTGCTGCTTAAAAATAAACTCAAATGACATTTTCTACTCTCTTTGGCCGTGCGTTTCCATTCCTTTTTTTCTTATTTTAGTAAATTTGTTAGAGAGATCAAGGTGAGCCTTGGAATCATCAGGACACAATGATGCCTCATCCCCGGGGATGTTGACCGATAATCATAGTGCCTGGATCAGCCAGAATAACAAGAGAAATGCGTCATGATGACGTCAATCGCTAGGGGAACTCTGACCCATATATCACCCGTATTTGATGAATGAAACAGTTGGTCAGAACAGAACCAGCCGAAAACAATAAACAAATGCTGGGTAAAAAGAAGGTTATGAGGTCATATTGACATTATAAAAAGATAAGCGACATAGTCGAACAGAGCGACAGAGACAGATTAAGAGAAAGTTCTGCAACCCACCCCGACCTCTACTCACCCCACCGCTTTCTGATGTGTGATTGTCACTTGTATTTTGATGAATGTAAAACAAACAAGCCATATTTGAAATCGCAAAAAGTGTCACGTGTATTCATTGAAAACAAAAATAACTTTTCGTCGATACGACCGAGAAAAACTGATAATCACGAACTCATTTATATATGTAACAAATTTTGTTGACCATTGTTATTCTTTCGTATTGAATGATTATTGTTCTTCCCAGATTCTTAACTATTTATTGTTATGTTTTTTAGTATATTTTCTTGTTGTAGTTTGAAAATTAAGAAAAAGAAACAACGCAGTTATCCAAGCATCGAAGCGACTGGGAACAACAACAACAACAACAACAACAACAACAACAACAACAACGACGACGACAACAACAACAACAACAACAGATTAAAAATTAAAAGAGTTTTATGGGTGAAATTAATTTGTGTATGTGGAGATCAACTAATTTTTAGAAAGGGATGACTGACAGTCGAATGCTGGTTGGTTAAAAGGGAGCTAACGAAGACTTCAGCAGACCAGTCAGAGGATCCGTCGGGAAAGATCAGTAAGGCAGAATTGGTGTGGCCAATTTGTGTGGCTTCTATTTGTCACACTTATGTATTAATTCTATGTCGTCTTATAAGATTCAGACCCCAGACCTATTCTTTTGATATTATGAAAAAGTTAGTTTATTTCATATTGCATGAGGCGCCAAGACGAGAGAACACTAATGCGGCTGGCCAGGCAATTTTTCAGAGCTCAGATTCACCCTTTCTCGCTTACTCTATGTTCCAAGCTTTATGCTACAACCTATATATTTGGGAATTATGTGAATGTTGAGAGGTTAAAGTTTTAGTTATGGTTAGAGAATTTAAGATTACTCAATATTTGTTATTATATACTTAAGAAGCTCTGCTTTTGTCTATATCCTCTCTTATTCTTTTACATTCATTTTATTGGCATTCTTCTCTATTTCTCGGTCTATTCCCTAAAAATGTATGCACACACACACACACACACACACACACACACACACACACACACACACACACACACACACACACACACACAAAACACTGGCTGTGAATTTAAACACTATTCGAGCTGATTTTCTGACTAGATAATGAGTGCGTTTTCAGTGGTTGTTTCTCTCAGGAAAGAACCGAAACCTCTACGATACAGATAATAGAAGAATATAAGAAATTTCTTTTTAATAAAATAGGCGCGATTTTTCTCTTTACACCTTATAATAATAAAAACACAGATACTATATATACAGTCCATATGGTCACATTACCTACCAGCACCTGATGCATGTTTTCCGGTTATTATCGATCGATTTATCTCAATATACTAAATTCCTACAATAATTCCGAGATGAATCGCTATCCTAAACAAGTCGTACTTACATGTGGTAGCGAGATACGTCATCACTCATTGTTATAAACTGTCATCTAATATTCATACAGTATGTAAATGATGAAAGGTCTCTTTCGTTTTTGTTTCTTTTAGTTTCCAGCACTTTGATTGGTTGCTCAGATTTGTTTCACGGTTAAAGAGACTGCATTTTCGAACACTTTCAGAATAATTTAACGGAAATTCAATATTGTTTCCTTCCTTACTAGCTTCAACAAAAACATAGAAACTTCCGCTTACGACACATAACAATACGGCACAGACTTTCTGACTGCTTACTGTAAACAATACTCACAGTTTTATTGGTTTCTTTAAAAGTCACACTGTTCATTTCCAAACGAATACATCAATGTTCACATTAACCAGATTTACTCATCCTTAATTCTCGTAATAAAAAATGAAGTTGTTTTCTAACTGGCCACTAGCCAGTTTCAAGTATGGATTTGACTTCGACACTTAATACTAAACTTATGAGTTTTGCTCACATTTCATTCAACTGGGAGGCTTTTATACTTTAACCATCTTGGGGGATTGTTATAAAGCTTTTTGCCAAGAATTTCAGTTTTTTTTCTATATCACTCTTTTCCTTAATTTTCTTATTTATATCGCAACAAATACATAATATTGGCATTGTTTTTCGAAAAATGATTACAATAATGATGTTTTATAATTTTTTCCCGATGGGGGTGTTCAATAAGATTAAGTATTAACCTCACAATCTTTCAGAAAAGTCTACATTTTAGTTAAATTTCAAAACTGGTAAAAATTAACCAGATGTGACCTTTTCATGGCATTTGTTATAAAGAGTGAACAACAGCTGACGTAAGTGTAAAGAAACACAGACGAGATTTTAATTCATGTTTCTATTCAAAAATATTTATTTTAAAAATTTTAAACTGATAGCCATTTATATTACTGAGAAATGTTTTTTATTTCCTTCAAAAACAATTTATAAATTGGTATTCCTCACATCTTTTCAAATTCATGGAAAACAACAAAACAATTGGCTGCTTACTTCAGCTTTTTAAATCATAAACATATGTTAACAAGAAAGTTCTTGCGGTTTTTAACTTTCAAATTCAGATGAACATACATCGGCTCAAACAAAAATTACATGATTGAAATTAGCACCATCAGAATCAACACATGCAAAACAAGTGCATTAATACCAGTAGCCTAAAAATCTTTGCTTCCGGTGGCGATGAAGTCGCTGAAGGCGTTTTTGATATCGCTTAGGTTTTTGAAGCGTTTCTCACGCAGAATATTGTCGAGATGCTTGCAAAAGTGACAGTCGGTAGGTAAGAGGTCTGGAGAGTATGGTTAAAGAGGCAGAGTTTCTTAGACGAATTCGTTTAACTTCTGCATGGTCGATTTAGTAACGTGTGATCGGTTATTGTCGCGGAGGAGAATTGGGTCTCTAGTCTTGACTAATGCTGGGTGTTGTTGTCGAAGTTTCTGATGCGTTTAATCTATTTCTTGACAGTACTTCTCCGTTGCAATCATTTAGCCTGCATTAAAAAAAAGCTATAATAGATGAGACTGGTTGCAGACCACCAAACAGTCAGCATGACCTTCTTTTGGTGCTACTCTGGCTTCAGGAAATGTTGTTGAGTTTCGTCGGCGTCTAACTACTGAGCTAGGCGTCACCGGTTGTCGGAAAGAACCCACTAATCATTATTGATTCCACCGTAACAGATGTACTGAGACTAAAGCCGCTTTCAGGACTGCCAGCAACCAATGTATAAAAGTAATAAAGAACGGAAGAGAGTTGTATGCTTAGTCCGTCAAGTCCAAAAGCAGCGACTTGGTCCTCACCAGTTTTGGCAAATAGCGAACAGGGTCCTGTAACAGAAGCATGTGCTCTATCCGAACTATCATCAATGCCAAGAATTTTGCATCTAATTCTACTCTATGCGACAAAGGCCGCCAACCTCAGTATTTCCTCCTCTATCATAAAACACTCTATACGACATACAAATATCTGTGCGTGATATTGCCAAGCTAATCAAAAAATTTGATTCCAGTAAAGCAAATGAACCTGACGGCATTCCCATTATAGTACTAAAAACGCTTCAGCCAGAACTAGCTCACATACTTACAAAGATGTTTAAGCGTTGTCGTAAAGAAAATTGCTTCCCAACACCATCGAAAACCTCTTCAGTCTGCCCTGTATTTAAGAATTCAAGTGATCGGTCATCTCATTCCCAGTACAGACAACTTTTGTGCGTCATGTGTAAGTTGCTGGAATCTGTGTTAACTAGAGAAGTAGTCAATCACCTCAGAAAAAAATAACCTTCTTTGTGACATGCAATATGGTTTCCGTTCTACTAGATATACAGCAGAAGTGCTTAGAAGTGCTTATATCTCATAGGATTAGCGAATCTTTTGATGGAGGTTTCCTTTTAAGGGCAGTTGCTCTTGACATATCAAAGGCCTTTGATAGAGTATGGCATAAAGGTCTATTTCACAAAATCTCCAGTTACAGTAAATATATTCTCAATTATTAAATAATTTCTCTCTGGTATGTTCATAAGAGTAGTGGTTCATAGACAGAAATCAGAAGCTCACAGTATTAATGATGGAGTCTCTCGGGAGTTCATTCTGGGCTCAACTCTCTTCCTAATCTACATCAATGATCTTCCAAATCAGACCCTTATATCATTCGTAGACATTTATGCTGACGACACTAACATCTATGGCAGTACACCAAAGACCGTAAACAACCAAGCTCTCTCTGATTCTCTCTCCACTGATCTTGAGTATGTGGTACAATGGGGAAAGAGGCGGCTTATTACATTTAATGCATCTAAAACCAAGCTTCTGTCTTTATATCATTAGTGCTCTGATCCCCATCTGGCATCAATTGAAATGAATGGCTCTCATCTTGAGGAGGTTCCATGTTTTGACAAGCTCCTGGGCTTGACCTTTACTCCTGATCTGAAATGGAACACGTACATAAAATCTGTTGGCCAGGTCGCTGGAAAAATGACAGGATCCTACTATCGATCCAGTAGATATCTTACTGCTGATCCAATTCTCTACCTATATAAGAGTCACGCACGTCCAAGGATGGAGTATACTTGCCACACTTGGGCAGGAGCTGCCAGAAAGAACTTATCCTGCCTTGATAGAGCTCAAAATGGACTTCGTAGCCTAGCGGGGGATGCCCTTTTCTGTTCCCTGCAAACTCTTTCTCACAGAAGAAACGTTGCGATCATGTCTCTGCTTTGTCGATATTTTAATGGCAAGTGCTCGTCTGATTTCCAATCTATGGTCTCGCCTCGCCAAATTTACACGAGAAACACTCGTCTAACTGAAAAAATATCAATAAATTCCACCACTCTTTATTTGTGCCTAAACCTAAACGTAGATTCCATGAACAAAATTTCTTCCTTAGAACTGCACACCTGTTGAACTTTCTTCCATTTGCCAGCTTTCTGCTGACTATAATATAGTCGTCTTCAAATCCAACATAAAAATGTTCTTGATGAGCCGTTTTCCGTAAGTAATCCAATTTACCAAATTTCCACTACTACGCCATTGCCCCATTGACCACTGTACACCTATTAACCATTATCCTCGAGTGGCCTTTGGCCTTGAATAGTGGTGACTGCTTTGGATAAAAAAATTAAATGATGAAATAGAGTGAAAAATGCCTTTAAAATGATACATAAAATAAAATATAACAACTTATTTGAAGATATATCATTTGAAATCAAAATAAAAAAATTCGCAAGAACTCAACCTAATACAATATACAGTATGACCCACTTAAAAGCATCCCAGTAAAATGTAGTAGAGAGGAGGCACATTCTTTTATTGTTTAGATTGCATGTAGTCTTATAAAAGATGCTCGAAGTGCTCCCCATTGAGATCTATGTATTTCTGGGCACATTTAACAACGTCTGCAGATACTGCCTGTAGATCTTCTCTGGTGATTCTCCTGATAGCTTTGGTAATGTTCTTCTTTAGTTGGTCTTGATTGTGAAGATTATTTGAATAAACTTTTTATTTTAAAGTGATAAAAATAACATGATGACAAGTCCGGGGAATGTGGTGGCCACAAACCTTTGCTTATTGTTCTCTCTTCTGTAAACATGTCATGAACTTGTATCAGTGATCTGTGAAACGTGTGGCATGTAGCGGCATATTGTTGGATAAAAAGAATTGTGTTTTGTCTTGTGGTGTCAGTTGCTCAATAAGAGAAAGATGAGAGATATCGGGCTACTGTTAATTGGCCGCTTGATCTGAAAAAAAAAAGATTCATTAGAAAAGATTAGAAAATGGCGCTATTTTAAATGGGTCACCCCTACTTTGTTTTCAGTTTGTAATACGTATTTTACGAAACTTGCATTTTTCATGAAAATTTCATTTTATATATAAATTCGTTTGAAGAAGGATCGAAACATTCATGAAATTCTGTCCATTTGTTGATTTTACGTACATGTGCACATGTCCCTGGAAGCTTTAAGCATGTTTTTTTAAGGAGTTTATAATATAAACCCAATATTAGTTTCGTATTTTCACTATTTTCACCATCATCTTTCGTAACTGTTTAAAAACTCCGTAAACTCCATTATATTTACAATATTTCATTTTGGATTACCCAATCCGATTTGATCTTTCTTTTTTTTATCATTTTCCACCTTTTTCTTTTTAATTCCATAGAAAACCCTATGCAAACATTATTTTTTACTGACATTATTTTACATTCTATGAGCACCATCATAAAAGGTTAGTTTTTTTCTTTTTTTTCACCACTTATCAAGGCCCGGAAGCCACTCAGGGATAAGGGTTATTGCAAGTACATTACGTTAGTGTGGAGATTTGATGAAGTGTTTACTTAAGGGGGCGGTTCATTAGGAATTTGTTAACATTGGACTTGAAGACATCCAAGTTGTAGTCCGGAGGGAAGCAGGCAGACGGAACAGAGTTCCACAGGCGTGCAGTTCTAAGAAAGAAGCTTTGTTCATGGAATCCGCGTTTTGATTTAGGCACAGATATAGAGTGGGGGAAATTTTTCACAGTGGATTCAGCTAGACGGGTGTTTTTCGTGAAAGATTGGCGAGGGGGGCCAGAGATTGGAGTTCAGACGAGCATCTGCCATGGAAATAACGATAAAACAAGGACAGGCTGGCAACGTCTCTTCAGTTTCATAAAATGCTAAAACCAGCAAATCTGCTAGATCCGCTATTTATATGATTTGGTAACTAGTTTCTTCCTCTGAAGAAAACGATCCTTCCGCGGAATAAGGATATTTTCTTTTCACTATTTTCGAGTATTCTGTCAAAAAATAAATCTTTACATGTAAATTTCCTGTTTATAGTTTTTATTTATGCTTATGGTATATATATATATATATATATATATATATATATATATATATATATATATATATATATAATCGTATGATTTAAATAAATACACACATGCGTTGTTAAAACGTTGTCTGATGCTAACTATTTTTAGTTACCTAAGTTAATTGAAAGATTGTTTGTGTTAAAAATATATTTATTTTTGTTTATCATTTATTTAAGACTAGCAGTTCAGCCCAACTTTGCTCGGGTCCTATGTATTGTCTATACCTTTATGTGCATATATATATATATATATATATATATATATATATATATATATATATATATATATATATATATATATATATATATATATATATATTAAAATGTTTGACTCATGCCCAGGTAATCTAAAATTTCAAGTGTTTAGACCTAGAATTGGCGGAGGAGTTTATTAGAGTCAGCAAAGATCAACTCTTTCAATTTTGACCTCTTGGTAGCCAAAATTTCACCGAAACTGATTAAAAGGTCTGAATACCTTTATGCAAAATTTCAAATGTTTAGACCCAAAATTTGCTGAATAGTTTGCTAGAGACCGCAAAAGTAAAATCTTTTGAACTTTGACCCCTTTGCAGCCAAATTTTCAGCTAAAACCGATTATCTGAATACATTGTATGTAAAATTTCAAATGTTTAGACCAAAAATTGGCTGAGAGGTCAATTTTTTTTAAACTTTGCCCCCAATTTTGACCCATAAACAGTTATTGTTTTGAGCTCAAATTAAATAAAAACGTTTGATACATGTTCAAGGAATCTACATCTAAAATTACAGGAATTGAGACCCAAAATTGGTAGAGGAGTTTGGTAGGGTTTTCAAAGATCAAATCGTTGAACTTTGACCCTTTTCCAGCCACATTCTGGCCGAAAACGGATTAAAATGATTTTCCAAAATCTCAATATTCCTTATGTCAAATCTCGAGTCTTTTGACTGAAAATTCATAGAGTAATTTGGTAGGGAAATATGCACAAACAGACAGACATATATACAGACAATTTCACTTTTATAGATATATAGATTTTCTGCGACAACACTCTATTTATCTCTCTTTCTATCTATCAGCAAAAGAGAAGTAACTACATGATAAGAAATCAGAGTTACTCCCCTTTAGTATAATAAATCAAATCATTACAAGTAAAAAAAGCAATAAAAAAAACAAACAAAAAACAAAGCTCTTTACCCTTGACAAAATATATGCGGATGGTTTTTTTTTTAAATTTTAGATATTATTCGTTTAGGGCAACGCCGATCAAGAGTATACAAACTTTGTGGCATTTAAAAAAAAATAATTGTTGACTTCTCGATGGACATATACACATACACATAGACAACTGCCCATTTATATAATAAACGAGTAGGTTTACTGGCGTTGTCTGTTCGAAAATGTACCATGTTTATATTAAAACTTCTCTCTCTCCGTTTCCCACTCTCTGCACAGCTCCCTTTTTCTTCCGTCCAGCCTAGTTTTTTTCTAGGCATACACATATACTTCTTTATATCGATTCATCAAAAATTAATCGGCGTAAAGAAATTAACTATTAAAAAATCAGTGGCTGGGAAATCCACTCCGCCATCCATGAAAGAAAATCTGTGTATAATCTTTTGTTTAACATGGATTAAAAAAAAATATTTTTTTTTACATATTATTACTGCGGAGCAACGCCGATGGATAAATAGAAACTTTATTGGTGATAGTTTTATAGTTTTCGAGTTTTTGTTTGATATGGTAACTTCCTTCAGTCTTGACAGTCTTGACAGGCCACTTTTATGAGATTTTTGTGGCAAGAGTTGCACAATCTCCAACTAGACCTCTCCTGAGTGGGCGTTGTTAAATACCACTTGGAAGTGGAGGTTCAGGGCGGCTGGAAATAATACCAAGATAAGCACAGAGCACATACAGCGCATAGAATTCTCAAATAGTCACTCACCTGGTACTAACCAGGCTCAACGTTGCTTTGGTGATCTGGCGAGAATCGGTGTGTCAACGTGATTATGTCGTATATTTGACATACACACATACAACTGCGGTTTATATAATAGCTTGTGAGGAAATATAGTAAAAGCAAGCAAGGAATTAACAAGAAAAGTTGCCTTGAAAGTATGCATAATTTTATTCTTACTTTCCTGCGGAGAACTGTCACATTTATTATTACTATATCTACACATTTCGCTAGTTATAGTATGTTTATTACTTAGAGTCTGGGTATTTAAAGTTTAATGTCTTTGCCTCGTCCGCCTATTCATTGATTGTTACTGAAATGATGGAGCCAACATTATTTACGACACAGAGCGCAACAGTCAAGATTGGAGAGTACGAACAGAAAACATGGCTTTATATATGCATTTTATAGTCGACAGTCTACAATGTCGTCCCTTTTATGATGGAACTTTTAATTAGATATCGGATAGATTACAGTCTTCAGATCAATGCAGGCGAGAGGAACATATTATATTAGGTTGGTTGTTCTATACCGGCGGCCATTTCTGTAAACTTATTATATTCTCTATTCTTAATTATGTGATAGCTTGCTGGAAAAAAACAATGACACATATACATTGGAGCCTTTGCTTTCTTGCTGTCGAAAAATATGTAAGTGTTTAAGAAGGCTGATATCAATGTAGGACAAATGGGGTAGTGAACTTGTAACAAATTCAAGAGGCAACGATGCCACACTTCCAAGACTCTACGTTCTGCCACCAAGAACCCCCACACTGCAAGACATGACGCACAGCTGACAAAACTCGCCACTTCAATGGCCAAGTTCAAAATCCACTCACTCTGAAAAATCAGGCACTTCTTTTATATACAACCGGAAGGGTCTCATTTGTACATTAAGCAAGCATACATTTAGGTTGAAAAGAATGTTATTGGGGAATTTTTAATTTTGATATCAAATGATGTATTTCAAATAAGTTTTCGTGATACTTTACCTTGTATATCATTTTTAAGGGCGTTTTCGCTTTATCTAATCGTTTAAATTACAATCGTTTTAAAACAATTATGTCTTCTTTTCAGAATGTTGAATACAAAAAAACAAAAAACAAATTCGCACAATTTTCTTATTTCAATTCAAGTAAGGCCGAAAAGCTGCTGAAACAACTCGCGATATCAACGGAATGTTTGGCCCACCAAACAACTACTAAACGCACAACACTATGGTGGTTCAAGAAATTTTGTGGCGGCGACAAGAGTATTGAATGTAATGAGCATAGTGGTCGGCTATAGGATGTTTACAACAATCTATTACGAGCCTCAGTGGAACCAATCCACGCACAACTGTTAGAAAACTTGCTTCTGAACCAGATATAACGTATACGAAGATTTCCAAGAACTTGAAAGAGATTGGAAAGACAAAAAACTATGTTAAGTATTCGTCCAGTAATAACATAGAGAAAATCATTATGCCGTACCCTGTCATAGGACTTATATATATCTAGGGCTAACAACCTAGTATCCCATGCTTTATCCAGTGCAGTTAAGATAGCTGACGTAGAATAGGCTTTCCTAAATCCATTCTATTAGTCGGACAGAAGTTTAGCAGATGTGAAGTAGTGGACTAGAGCTTGATTAATTATGTACTCAAATACTTTAGCGAATAGAAGGAGGAGGCTAATGGGGAGATAATTCATTGGACCAATTCTTTCGCCAGAATTCTTGTAAACTGGTACGACAGATGCAGTTTTCGAGCAGCCAGGAAAACAAGATTCATTAACGCATTTGTTGAAAAGTTTAGAAAGAACTGGGGCAACCTCAGCGGAGCCGGGACGATATCAGATCCAAATGCTTTTGAGGTATCTAGGTTTATATGATATTATGTACTTGAGTGAGAAGGAGTGATTTTCAGATCATCTGGTGTGGTTTCTGTTTGCAGAAGAACATCTGGGAGAAAGTGGTTTGCTGGGTACAAAGTAGAGATGGAGGCAAACCGAAGGACAAGCAGATTAACTTTCTCGGTTGTCGTGCAAACAACTTTAAGATTGTTGGACACTGGGGTAATTGTTAATTACCTATTATTTAATACACTATTATAAAGTTTCCAGAAGTGACGAGTTTTTATTTCTGCGCTACAATGCGTTTTCTGGTGGTTTCGGTATATTCTCTATTGGCTGTGCCTATTTCCTTCTTACAATTACTTCTAACTTCTGTAAACGTTTGTCTATTTGTACTGGATTTATTTTGGATAAATCTGCGGTATGCATACTGCCTTGGAGCAATGTCAGCTGCGCAAGTAGAAGTAAACTATTGGGAAGAGTGGGGTTTGCTATAGAAATTATGTGTGGGAACATGTGCTTCAATTGCCGCGTTGAACCATTCAGTGGTCTTATTTGCGCACTGTTCAGTTGTGAGAGAAAATTTATATTTCCCCATGAAGTATTTCTGATGTGATTTCCGATGGCACCCACTTCAACCTTGCTGTAGTACCTTGTCGTTTTGAGTATTGGCTCTTCAACTTCGGGTCGAGAGTTTAACGTGATGCTTATCATTATCACAGCGTGGTCAGCATTCGCGAGAGGACAATGGGAATTCGTTACGCAATCCTCAAGAACTGTGGTCAGAAATAGATCCAGAAGTGAGGCTTGCTGGTCCCGAGGATTTTGGACACAAGTCGGGAACGCTACTGTTTGTATCAAGGAATGGGATATAGAAAAGTTATATGTGATGCTACTGAGTCTGTGTAGTTAGAGAAGCCAAGACAATTACCGTGGTGGATATTAAAGTCACCAAATGCACGTATTTGGGCGCTAGCTTTTAGGAAGAGTGCAACATCTGTACTGTCAGAGACGTGATTGATTAGAGTACAATCTTATGTCTAGGGAGGGTGATAAAGAAAATATAAGTAGCTAACGCTATGTTGTAAAATTAGTCTAAAGCACACGAAGGCTTAGTCGTCTGATTCTAGTTTAAATTCCTTAGTCATGAGAAGGGTGTTACGAATATAAACTCCGAGTCCGTGCATGTGTATGTAAGAGTCCTTACGACAAGTAAAAGATAACCAAACATGTTAAAGTGGTTAGAAGGGATGGATGAGTGCAAGTTAGTTTCACTTAGCGCTAAGAAATTATAAAAGATATTCTACTATCCCGGTTATGTTTAACAGTAAATTCATATTTACTGAATTACATATGCAAGATAAATTAATAGACGAAGATTCGTAATTAAACTGCTGTCTTTTTGTTGCTTTTGTTTTTGTTTTTTTTCATAAATTTCATCACTATACTGACTATCTTACAACATTCTTAAACACTTCCATAAGACAACATGTATTTTAAAATGTGTTCATTTAATATAAAGGCAAAAACATACTGCCTTACTAGAATGTGGTAGATTACTTGAAGAAGTTCGGGTTGGTCGCCACGCCGCCGGAAAAATTGGACAACGGGGGCAGCTTTGGGGCTAAAGCTTAGATGAAGTGCGTATGGTGGCCTTGAATTTCGAAGAGGGAACGAGGTCTTCGAAATGAAGAAAAAGTTAAAAAAGAGGGAGCTTTTTTCAATATGCGGCAGCTTGATCGGGCATTTCCTCGTTCTGACTTAGAACAGCGTGCAGTTATATCAAGATGCATGCCAGCAGAAGAGGATGAGATAAGGTGGAAGGAAGAACAACCGCCTTAATCAAAGAGGCCCTGAAATAAATGGAAAGGCAAGACCCACTTCGAGGAACACTGAACGTGCCGCGAACACTGGATGGAGTCGTATGATTTGATGCAAGCAGCACTGCAACAGGTGTATTGGAAGTGAATAAAGTGGTTACGGAAGCCGCTTACTGGCTAAGGAAAAAGGATGATGCTAGTTACATCAGTATAGCAGAATTAGATGTATATTTCTGGCGTGCGAGAGTTGCACAATCTACACCATATGGGGGTAGAGAGGACTTTATTTGTTGTAAGAGAAGTCGACCCGAGTGTCCACAAGGAACAAGTGAAGCAAGTGGTCAGGACGTGCAAGAAGTGTTAGTCAATTGACCCTGCTCCAAACGCGCACGAAGTAGAAGAACTAGGTGCAACGGGGGACCTGGGAATGACTGGCACTTGATGTCACCCATGACAGGGGGGGAGTTAGATTTATATGGCAATGATATACGGCCACGGGCGCTTTGCCCTATGAAGAAGGCTGCATGGTGGGACGGGCAATGAAATAGCGGCAGCCTTCGACGTGGTGTTTCTAGAGCGAGTTCCGGTGGAAGAGCTGCTAACTGACATTGGGATCGCATTTAGATCGGTAATAGTTGCGGATCTACAGAGGAAATGAAATGTCCGTCCATTCATCAGAGATCCAGTGGCAATGGGATTGGGAAAAGAAACCACCGGACAATAAAGGCAGTGGCGAAGAGAGAGAGAGAGAGAGAGAGAGAGAGAGAGAGAGAGAGAGAGAGAGAGAGAGAGAGAGAGAGAGACATATCGCCGGAGCAAGCTGTCTATTGGTACAATATGTCGCCTAAATAGGGCACAAATGTCAGAAACAGTTCCACACCTGTCGATATTCACGTACTCCTGGAGGCATTCCAAAGTTGAACCGGCAAGCAGGGAGTTAAAGAAGCAGGGACTATCAAACTCGGGGATGAAGTATTGGTGAAGCCCCAGGTGCTCGATGTAGCACATAGAGAAGCAGAGGACACGTGAACGGATGTAATACGAGCAACAACATTGTAGTGAATGTGGTACGGAGACATATTCTCGACATCCGGCCAGTTGAAGATGAAACGGTGGAATGTGATGTGCAACAGGAGGATGACAAGACACCTCAGAGGCCGAGTAGGAAAATGCGACCGCCACAGTGGGTGAGGAAGTACGAAATGTGATCTAGAGATAGGAGGAGGGGGAGATGTTGTCTAAACTAAGAGAGAGAGAGAGAGAGAGAGAGAGAGAGAGAAAGAGAGGGGGGAAAGTGGGGGGAAACAGAGAAGGCTTATCGCTTAAGCGTCCCTGCATATGTGCGTCGTGCGGAGTCAGGCTGAGAAAAGAAAAAGAATCAAAGATGGTGGCCTAGTTTTATAACATGTGGTTTCGCAATGTTGATCAATCGGACTATTATCATCATCTTGGGTGTTATTAGAACAACGTTTCGGTCGCTGCAACCTGCGACCTTCTTTGGGTGTTGAAAACATGCTTCTTTTTCTCTACTAATGAAAAGAGGGTTGACTCAACATTACAAGAATTCGAACAGTGGGGTTGAGGGCGGGTCCGTAGATCATAAAGTAATGCAGAACCAACCTTCTTTTCCTTAGCAGAGAAAAAGAAGCAGATTTTCAACACCCTAAGAAGGTCGCAGGTTTCAGCGACCGAAACGTTGTGCTAATAACATCCAAGATGAGAATAATAGTCCGATTAATCAGCATAACACAAGAATACTAATTATAGTTTAAAAATAATTTAAATCAAGGAACATAACTCCTGTTGAATATTACTTATCTTTAACCCCGAAATATCGCACAAGTGGGGAAAATAGAGAAGGCTTACCGCAAAAACGTACTCGTGTCTGTCTGTTGTTCGGGCTGAGAAGGAAAAACGAAAAGATTCAAGATGGCGACCGTGGTCTTTTAATGTCCACGATCTCGAACAGTTCTCGAAAAATCGCGTCTCACACATGATTTCGAGGTGTGCCCGGGCACCTTAAAAGCAGGTCACTGCCGGGAGTGGGCAGAAGCGTTCAGACCGGTGTAGAGTGAATATCATCAGACTTTTCCGAACTTGTTTACAATGAACTTGAAAACAACGTTATTGTAGTCGGCCAAGAAACAAGCCATTAGAACAGTGTTCCATAGGCAGGCAGTTCTAAGAAAGGAGCGTTTACACCTGTGTAAAGTGAACATGATCAGCCATTTCCGAACTTGTTTACATTAGACTTGAAGGCAATGATATTGTAGTTGAACATGGCGCCCGTAGGCGTATGTGGAAAAAAGTCTCCGTATGTGGAAAAAAGTCTCGTGGAATCTCGGGGAATCTCGGAGAATCTCGTACCCTGGTTCCATAAATAACGAGGAAAGAAAAGCGGGAGGACAGAGGATTTTTAGTCACTAAAGCGAACGGACGTGTGTAAAAGAAGAGGTAGAAGAAAAGAGTGTGGTGAACGAAACAAACAACGACTCGGGTGAAAGTAGAGTTGTAACGAACACAAAAAACGCCTTCAACGACTTCATTACGACCTGAACGCAAGATTTTTTTTACGTTACTTGCATGTATTGCATTGGCAAATGTGTGTTGATGCTGATGGTGCATATTTATATCGATAAATTTTGATTTGAGTCGAGATATATTCATCTGAATTTAAAAATCAAAAAACCACACGAACGTTCTTGTCAACCAGATTTGATATTGACATAATACTACTTGATTTTTTCTGCGTAACAGAATAGAACTGAAAAATGTATTGATATTGTAAGATGCTGAAATGACTGTTTGATAAAAAAAATCTTTGGAACTTGGTTCTAGTTTCACATCGTTTGATTAAGGAAGGTATGAAAATATAGTGGCGAATATGCAATGTTTCATGGAAAGAAGTATGAAACAATGCTCTTGTGCTGCACAAACAAAAGCTTCAGTACTCTTAGGCAGATACCCAGCTCTAAGTCATTGTCATGATCTTTCATCAGCCACTTCTGCTATATCCTGGAAGAACTTTCCATGCATTTTCTTCCTAGCCAGTCCCTCTGCCCTTTCTCTATCCATACGTTTCACATAATCAGCCTTGGTCTCACATATTATTATTAAAAGAGCATGTGGTTAGAAGTGAGGGGTGGATGCTTAAGGTTGTGACCAATGAACCACTTCATTGGTCACAACCTTAAGCATCCACTCCTCACTTCTAACCACATGCTCTTTTAATAATAATAATAATAATAATAATAATAATAATAATAATAATAATAATAATAATAATAATAACAATAACATAAACAACAACAATAATAATAATAATAATAATAATAATAATAATAATAATAATAACAACAACAAAAACAACAAAAAGACGTTTATTCAAATCGTTTTATTCAATATTTTCTTTCATTTACGTAACTGTTGACAGTTCGGAGTTTAACTTGAACCATGTATTCCCCTGTTGTCCGCTCCAAACGTTAAAAGTGTCAGAAAAACACAGCGGCCACAATTGAATATAAATAGAAAAAAGTTAAACAATAAAAAGAGTGGAAAAATTACACCAGAATAATAAAAAAAACACGATTTTTGTAATAAATGATAGCAATATACAAATATTATTCCATTAATATCTTCTCATACAAAATATTCAAAAGATAAAAACATTCATTATTTCCTTCTTTTAAAAACGATCTTTTTTTTTTCTTTTCTTGAAACTTTAGAAATGTGTGACTCACGGAAATAAAATTGTACATTTCAAAACCAAGTATATTTTTGGTCATATTGAAAGCTTACTTGGAAAATATTAGACCTATAATACAATGCCAATTGTTTCTGATATATCCGCATTGGTCCAGTATTTAACATTTAAAGACATAACATATTTTATAGTAAAGAGAATTAAACCAATAAGGATAATATCCGTACATGTTCTTCCATTGGTAAAGGTTTAATAAAGAAAATCAGTGTAATTGTCTTATATAACGAATCAATATTATTTTCAAAAACAGTCAATAATAATAATAATAATGATAATAATAATAATAATCACAAACCAACCTTTGCAAATTTAATGATAAAAGTAAATGCCCTTCAGGTAAAAAATGCACAAATAAAAACATGATTTACAAATGATTATTAAGATCATTAGCTATAGCTAATAAAAATAAATAAATAAATAAATAAATAATAATAATAATAATAATAATAATAATAATAATAATTCTTTATTTTTCTTTTTTATTTCAGTGGCTAACAGCTAAACGCTTGGAGATTTTGCTTGTCACAGTAAACAGAATTGCATAATTTTATTTCGGAAATTGACAGTCATTTTTCTACATTCGGAAATTGCGCCGTAATATGGAATCAGGCATCCTTCTTCACGAAATCAGCAATATTCAAAGTACTGCGTTCTGTTTAAATGTTACGCTTTCGATTACTGAAGTATATCTGCAGGTTATAGATTGTCTGTAGCCAAGACGTTTGGACGATGTTAGTTTAAAGAGAAAGTTTATTCGTATAGATAGCTGGAGCAATTCAGAAACTGAGGAAGATACAAAAACTTAAAAATGCAGACTTCCGCGTTGAAAAGAGAAAGGGAAAGAGGGGTGGACACAGAGAGAAAGACCCAACAACAACAAAATAGATAAACATAACATACAGATAACTTTTCTCATGTTTTCTCACGTTTCACATAATTACATTGTGTGACGCTCCATTTGAACCAAGGATGGTGTCTTTTATACGTTCGCACCGCTTAAAGTATAACCAGAAAGAGACCAACTGTTCTATCACCCGAAAGTCACGTAGTTTCGCCAAATTTCGTCAAGTAACGGTTAAATTCTAACTTCCCATCCATCAATCACTCTTAACTTCATCTTACGGCTTTTGTTATATGAAACTGCGTGGAGCTTTGGGAATCTTTACACAAATGCTAAAAGATTATCTAAATTTTTAATTACTAGATTTTATTAAAAACATATACGAATTATGTTTATCGAATATGAGCGTTTAGACTTTGATTATGCATCATACAAACATTGCTTACAATGCATTATTTTATATTCTTTTATTCACTCTATTATTAATGTAAATACCTATTCATAAACTCTGAATAAGAAAAAGATATTAACACGTAGAATGTTATGTCTGAGAGAGAAAGATAAAGATTGAGAGATAGATACATAGAAAGTACATAAATATTAGAACTGTTCCGCTATGTTATTACAGACGAATGATTCCTTACCTGGCACTAAAACTTTGTGGACCTTGTAATCTTGCTTGTTTGTTTGTCCGCACAAGTGATGACGTCATGAAGGATGCCGGTGTAAAAATGACGTTATCTTTTTAAACAAAGATAGAACCATGCACATTAGGTGATCTCAGAGAAAGATGACGCCATCAATTAAACCGTCACTAAAGATGACTCTATCCATTAAAATAGAGAATATAGTATTTTATCTGTATTACCCGTACCCTGGAGACATAGGTTTATTATATCTCAATTAATAAATGCAATTCTAGCTAATTAAATACTATATATTACCATAATATATATATATATAACTACTTCATTTACTCACATAAAATTATTATACGAAAGTATAGATTTATGCGTAAACTTTAAGTATTTACTTCAAAAGTGCTCAATATGTAGGTAGAGCTAGTTAGTAATTTATAAAATATATATGGCGATTAAGCTACACTGAATATTCGGCGTTTCATCCACTCTAGGATTCCTCAGGCTTACGGACAGCCTGAGGAATCCTAGAGTTGATGAAACGCCGAATATTCAGTGTAGCTTAATCGCCATATATATTTTATAAATTACTATATATATATATATATATATATATATATATATATATATATATATATATATATATATATATATAATATAGGCTTTCTCAAGAGAAATGGTCAAATGATTGAGAAAGCCAGCAAAAGACGGCCGAAACGTCGAGCCTCTAGGTTTCTCAGTCTCCATTTAAAATTTCATATCGTCGGATTTTATCCATTTTAATAATCAGACACACACACACATACATACATATATGCACTTCTATACATATAGATTTATACATATATATATATACATATACACACACGCATATATATATATACATATACACACACGCATATATATATATATATACATATACCCACACGCATATATATATATATATATATATATATATATATATATATATATATATGCACACGCATAATCAGATACCCACGTATAATCACGTTGACGCACCGGTTCGCGTTAGATCACCGAAGTTAAGCAACGTTGAGCTTGGTCAGTACTAAAATAAGAGATCAATTAGGAATTCCAGGCTCTGTACGTGCTTTCCGCTTATCTCGGCATTGTTTCCAGTCGTCCTAGAAACCTCCTTTCCACTCAGCTCAATCAGTGTCGATTCAGAAGAGGTATGGTTGGGTTTGCGCAACCTCTGCCTCACAATTTACACGCGAAGCTACCCTTACAGGGTGTACCTATTGTCTCTTGAGACTGACTGAACGGACGTATCGATAGATCGATCGATTACTATCAAGATGGCTTACTGTTATGTAAATCAACTATATAACATAGCAAATTGAAATGCTGTATACGTTGTACGAACGGCACAAAGAAACCCATTTGAATGCCTAATTTATATAACTACTTTTACACAGTTTACGGAGATTTAACAAACAAACAAAACAAAAGATAAGGTAAAAAATAGTTCTTAAAATATTTGTATGTGGAATTTTAAAGGAGGTAATTATGGGTGACGAGCATTATTCACAAAGCTCCATGTTTTTTTTTTACACAGGACTCACCACTTATCAAGGCCCGGAGGCCACTCGAGGATAAGGGTCAATGGGTATACATTAGTCAATGTGATTATAGCGTAGTAAACATAAGTAGTGGGAATTTTGTAAATTGGATTACTGAAGGGAACGGTTCATCAAGAACTTGTTTACGTTGGACTTGAAGACAATCAGATTGTAGTCAGCTGGAAAGCAAGCAATCGGAAGAGAGTTCTACAGCTTCAATGCTCTCATCGATGTTTGGCACTATGGCAAGCCCGTTTACATGACTTTATATCTTAATGCAGTTCGATTTGAAAGCTAATTTCTGGGGACCGAGAGGAAGAATTCTAGACTACAAAGCCAAGATTGACTTCGTTGACGGAGTTCGAGTCCGGCGACCAGCAGTGATTATCACTTATTAATGATGATTGCATAATTATGAAACACTAGTGCCTGTCTGTACCAAAAAATATTAATATTGATTGAAAAAATTAATAAAACTTATTGAAAAAGGTTAATATTTTTCAGAGATAAAATAACCAATGAATTTTTCAGGAAGGGCAAAATATACATTGTATTTGTTCTACATAATAATTTCTACACATGTATTGGCATGTTTCGGTCAGCAAGTTATAAGTAACTAGAGACTCATTCAGGCGAAAAAATTGCTTCTACAAAATGTATTATATATATATGTATATATATATATATAAAACTAAACTGGCAAGACAATAAGATTTCATAGAAAAAGGAAAAGAGTAACTTCTCCCCCTCTCTCTTTATCTCCCTTCCTCTCTGTCTGTCTGTCTGTCTACCGTCTGTCTATCTCTTTCTCTCTCTCTCCCTTTATATATATATATATATATATATATATATATATATATATATATATATTTAGAATGTGGCATGATATTATTATAATTGTTGACTGTGTAATATAAACATATCTGATATATTTCTGACTGTGGAAAAATATACATACATATACATATATTTATATGTATAAACTAACATCGTTGGCTCTCAATATATGTATATATATATATATATATATATAATACGTATAAAATACGTCTATAAGCCAAATGACTTATTATTATATTTATTTGGTTAAAATTAATATTTCGGCGAAAGACGCCATCCTTAGAATTTTATACATTTTTTCTTATTTTTTTTCTTGCCGTGATGAAGAAAAAAGTTCGTCTGACCTCGCTAGAATGAGTTGGTATCTTTTCTATTTTTTCATTTCTTAATGATATTATATGAAGAATATATACATTTGTATAAAAATTGCAAGTATTTTATATTTTTCTATTTGTATATACACGTTATTTGTTTGTATGGATAATTGTGAAAGTTTTCATGTCGTATTTTAAACTAACTTATGTATTGTATATTTATTTTTAAAATCGATATAATATATTTCTCTTATAAATAAAATATTCTTTGGTTTTTCATTTCTTGCCAAATGTTTATCAGATTTTATACGGGTGTACCACAACGCACATTTTGGGAAACTCCGTTAATAATAATAATAATAATAATAATAATAATAATAATAATAATAATAATAATAATAATAATAATTCTGATTTCGTTTATCAACGTCTCTTTGGAAAGTGATGATGTTCATTTTCAGGGGACTTCTCTCAATCCCGGCTCCAAACCAGGAGCTTCAAAGATCAAGGGTTTTCCTAAGGATGTTGGTAGTACCTACAATTGCAGAGGTCTGAAGGCCGCCTAAAACATCGGGGATTTGTAGTTTTTACAGTTGTCCTTCCAGACGACTTGATACCACCCCTAGTGTACCAACTACGACCGGGATTATTTGTGTTTAAACTCCATGTATACGCCTTATCTCCAAGACCAATGGAGCATAATTGCTCCACTTCTCGTTCTCTCTCACATTCCTGTCTCAGGGTACTGAAAAGTCTAAAATCTGCCAGTTTTAATAATAATAATAATAATAATAATAATAATAATAATAATAATAATAATAATAATAATAATAATAATAGTAATAATAATAATAATAATAATAATAATAATAATAATAATAATAATGGAATTTTATAATTTTAAAAAGAAATTGAGTTTGGAAACGTTAGATTCGCCGTGAAAATAATTTCTTTTGATTACAAATTATTTTCAGATTAATTATCGCAGTTTTATTAAAGACACGTTGAGAACAGCACCAGCGAGAAAAAAATGGAATCACGATATTAATTAACAAAGAAATGGCGATTTAATCACGCGAAAATAATAATATTTACCAATGACTTTTAATTGAATAATTGTTTCGCTTTTTGTTAGCATTTTTGTTCAGGCTTTTATTTGTTTTTTTTTAATCTCTTTAAATTAAAACAAATCAATTTTTAGAAAAAAAAAAAAGATGAGAATAAAAAGAGAGAGAAGTCTTGACATTTTTGTCGGAGAGAAGGATTTAATTTGATATTCGGTGGAACTGGCGCATTTGTTTGTTGATGCTTCGTGTCTGTAATCTGTTAAAGAGCGCGTGCGCCCTTTTCATCGAAGCTCATGCGCGTACCTACGACGTAGTCGCAGATCTGAAGATGCGCTCAAGCGCGTGCATACGTACAGTAACACAACTCAGCCCACGCCCACATGTACACACGCACGCATATAAAGCTAATAAACAGACACGTTCATCTAAGCGTACACACATACACGCACACACGAATGTACACGCATCTGTACACACACTCGCAAACACGCACACGTCTACACAGTCGCATATACGTGTTACATGGGCGAGTAAACGCCTGGACAGGCGAGTAAACATATGTAGATACGCACTCAAACACACATACTTTTACACACACAGATACTTACTAGTGATGGATGGAACGATTCCAATATTTTTCCCGATTCTAATACAATTACCGATTCCGTACTAAATTCCCGATTGCGATATAATTACCGATTCCGACCCCACTTCTTATAAATTTATGAATTCAAATATAATACTTATGCGTATTTTACGGCCGGGCAACGCCGTGCGTTCTGCTAGTTGTTATTTTTTCCCAATTACCGTAAAAGTATATGTTCAGTGTATTTATATTTTCTCAAGCGTAAAAACACACTTATGGGTGTGGAGCATTTACGTTTTACCGGTAGTTTAAAATTATTAAATATTTACTATTTTATTATAACTACTAGTATATTTAAAAATCAAACAAAAAAGACACTTGAAAGAATCACTTTAATACACACAATTTTTTTTCCATTCCATACTGATTTCAATACCTCAAAATATTAATGATTAATAAACACTCGCAGTTTTAAAATTTAATTGCAGTTTCACAATTTTCAACGATCATCAGATATGTGATGTTTGGTATCTAGCAATTATAAGAAGTGATCCACCCATATTTATATAGTTATTATGCATTCATATATTTATATATATGAATGTATTATGTATTCATAAATTTATCTATTTTTTGTTCCATAGTTTTTTATTATTCATTCACTATTAGAAAATCATTTTAATCTATAGCATTATTCTATTTGTTCTATATTTATTCACTTATGCCAATTTATTTAATTGGTTTAGATGTAATATTGATTGGTTAATTGTCTTTCTGCAATTTTATAAATATCCGTGCGTAGATAGCAAAGCAAGTATTTTTTAAGTGTCTGCATTTATCTATGAATTCATGTTTTTATGAAATAACTTAATGTAATTTTTTGAACATTATGATTTGGTATTTTTCATTTAAGCATAATTTACAGCTTCTACAAATAATATTACTAGGACGACATGATATTTAGATTTCCTAATTGATATTAAATGATTGTTTTATTTGTTGTTCATCCGTGTATATTTCGACTATATATATATATATATATATATATATATATGTGTGTGTGTGTGTGTGTGTGTGTGTGTGTATGTGTGTATACATGTAATTTTTGCTTTCTTTTTTTTGTAATATTGATAATTAAACGCATTCAATTTTTTTTAATTTAGAAATATTACTTAAGCTTTAAGGGAGGAAACATTATTCCCTCTCGTCAATGTTAGCGTATATATTCATAACATGTGATTATACACGGAATGTCTTTCGCTGTTATACGGCACATCAGCGTATAGCATTTTCACCTCTTCATTAAAATGCAGGAAATCAATAGCGTTCTATCCAACATTTGATCCATGTATACCTAATATGTTTTTAGCCTACATGTACTAATTATTGTTATAGTAGTAATAGTAGTCGGGTTAATACTGGTAATGTCACTACTAACAAGGCCGATAGCCATTAGTCGCGTGTTCTCGTGTAATTGACATGAAATTCTTAAAGATAAACTAAAATGACCGAAAAATGGGCTGAAATGACTTAAATAAATAAAAAGTAAATGACTTAGAATGACTTTAATGAACTTAAGGATGAATTGGATGACCTTAAGAACGACTTGAATTCTTAAAAAATAACTGGAATCTTTCAAAAACAACTTGAGTGATCTGGAGAATGACTTGAATGGCTTTGAGACTGATTGACGGAGTGACTTATAGAGTCGCTTGCACGCGACTAAAAATATAGATAATTTTAATATGAGATACCGGTAGCCAGATGAATGCTTCATGCAAAGTTTGAAACAATTCTCTCCAGTAGTTTTGTGGCGTATAAGTGATCAACGGGCAAACAGAGAAGCAAAAGTGCCCAGGTACAATTTTTTTTTTTACATGGAGTTCACCACTTATCAAGGCCCAATGGCCACTCAGGGATAAGGGTTATTGTGTGTACAGTAATCAAAGGGATAGTGTAGCAATAGTATTGGAGAATTTGTAAGGTGTCATTACTTAGGGGGGCGGTTCATCAGGAATTTGTTTGTGTTGGACTTGAAGACATCCAGGTTGAAGTCGGGAGGGCAACAGGCAAGCGGAACAGAGTTCCACAGGCGTGCAGTTCTAAGAAAGAAGCTTTGTTCATGGTATCTACGTTTTGATTTAGGCACAGATAGGGAGTGGGGAAAATTATTGACGGTGGTTTCAGCTAGTCGGGTGTTTTTGAAAAAGGCGAGGGGAGACCAGAGAATGGAGCTCAGACGAGCACCTGCCATGGAAATAACGATAGAGCAATGACAAGCTCGCTACGTCTCTTCTGTGGGAAAGAGGTTGCAGGGAAGAGAAAAGGGCATCCCCCACCAAGCCACGGAGTCTATTTTGTACTCTGTCAAGGCAGGGTAGGCTGTTTTTAGTAGCGCCCGCCCAGATGTGGCAGCAGTACTCCATCTTTGGACGTACTTGGCTCTTATATAGATAGAGAATTGCATCATTAGTGAGATATCTTCTGGAGTGGTAGAAGGATCCCACCATTTTCCCAGCGACCTTGACCACAAACTTGATGTATGTGTTCCATTTAAGATCAGGTGTAAAGGTCAAACCCAGGAGCTTATCAAAGCCTGGGGCCTCCCTTAGACGAGAGCCATCCATTTCAATTGATGCCAGATGGGGATCAGAGCGTTTATGATGTAGAAATAGGAGCTTGGTCTTAGATGCATTAAAGGTTACCAGTCACCTCTTTCGCCATTGTACCACGCGCTCAAGATAAGAGGAGAGGGAATCAGAGAGAACATCATCATTTAAAGCCTTTGATGTGTTGCCATAGATGGTCGTGTCATCAGCATAGATGTCAACGAAAGATTTTAGTATGTGTTTTGGGAGATCATTGATGTAGATCAGGAAGAGAGTTGAGCCCAGTATGGACCTCTGAGGGACTCCAGCATTAATACTGTGGGCCTCTGATTTCTGCCCATCAACCACTACTCTTATGAGTCTATCTGAGAGAAATGATTTAATGATAGTGAAAACATTTCCAGTTATACCGTAGCTGGAAATCTTGTGTGGTAGGCCTTTATGCCAAACCTTATCGAAGGCCTTTGATATGTCGAGAGCAATTGCCCTAGAAATGACGCCTTTGTCGAAAGATTCGCTAATCCTATGAGATGTTACCGTTAGCACATCTGCTGTAGATCTAGCAGAGCGGAAACCATATTGCGTGTCGCTAAGAAGGTTATTTCTGCTGAGGTGGTTGACTACTTCTCTATTTATACAATACAGAGGCGCATCAATTTACACACAATTGTTTAACACATTTTCGACACAACATTTTATATTATGCAAATTGCAATCTAAGATCATAAAACTGTAAAGAAAAAAAATTGTGTAATTAAGCAAGAAAAATAAAAATATCGATTCTAAAATATTGAATCCGGTTTTATAATATAGTGGGGAAAAAGTTGTAAAGATGAGGGCAATGTATAAAGCTTAAACTGAACACTTTACAAATAAATAATCTGAAATATGTAATATATTTTATACAGTTTTTACTTTAAATATAATATATATACACGTATATATACACACATATATGTATATATATATATGTATACATATATATATGTATACATATATGTATACGTATGTATATGTATATATATGTATACATATATATATGTATATATATATGTATATATATGCATACATATATATATGTATACATATATATATATATGAGCATATATATATATGTATGCATATGTATATGTATACATATATCCTAGAATATATTGATATAGTCGATAGGAAATTTCAATATTTTTTAAGGAAAACTACATCTATGTATTAATTGATATGTA
>NC_136514.1:56147387-56152387 GCF_053919585.1 Euprymna scolopes | reverse complement strand
ATATATATATATATATATATATATATATATATATATATATATATATATATATATAGGTATTTAAAGGTTATGAGGGTTTTTTGAAGCATGAAAAACGATTTTACGTTTTGTATTTAATATTTTTATTGTTTATATATATATATATATATATATATATATATATATATATATATATATATATATCCCTACACATAAAAGAACAAACCAAGTCACATGTCTATGAACGTTTTGTCTTTATTGTAAAACTTCTTCAATTCATTCATCCAGGAGAAGTCTTACAATAATGACGATACGTTGATTGACGTGTGACTTGATTTGTTCTTTTTATCTCCCTATCTCGTCGGAATAATAATTCCATTATTCTCATCACACACACACACACACACACACACACACACACACACACACACACACACATATATATATATATATATATATATGGAAAATTAACAGAATGCCATTAATTCTGCACCGGTTGAGCGGACTTTTTCCGAAGAAGGAACTGTCTATTAATTTCATAAGCAGTCAAAGTCAGATATTTATCCGGACCAAAGAAGATTACGGCATTATGTTTTGCAGTTCTTTTAGTGTTTATATCCTCTTATATACAATGCCTAGTAATTCCTTAGATGAGCACCCATCTGATTGTGAGCAGACTCAACGTCGCTTAACTATGTAAACGTGATTATTCTGTAAATGTTACACATACATACATACATACATACATACATACATACATACATACATAAAAAGGCTTCTTTCAGCTTTGACAGACTATGGATATCCACTGTAAGGGTGCCTGCGCGTGAAATTTTTGTCGCAAGAATTGCGCAATCCAATCACACCTCTCCTGAGTCGACATTGTTGAATATCCGTGGCAAGTGGAGGTTTAGGACGACTAGAAACAATGCCGATATAAGCGGAAAACACATACATCGCCTAGAATTCCCAAATGGTCACCCATCTGGCTCTAGCCAGGCTCAACGTTGCTTAACTTCGGTAATCTGACGAGAACCGGTGTGTCAACGTGATTATGCCGTACATAATACATACATATATACATACCTACATACGTACATACATACATACATACATACATACATACATACATACACATAATGCAAGTGTCTATGCAAGAGATCTTGAATGCCCACTGGAGAGAACACGAATGTCTACTAGACACTGTGTTCAAGTACTTCAGGTACAGAGAGACCTTATAGGTCTCTCTGTACAGGGGTTTATCAGGAAAACCTTGCATGAGGATACTTCTTCTTAGAAGTGAACTCTGACTAAATATTCAAGATAACATTGTATTCAAAGAACAGACGAAATCCTATTGGTATGAAAACTTTCCGTTGACTTATAGGAAGATTAATGCCCATTCTCTAAGTGATTTTGTCTATAGTAACAATACTAAGACTAGATGAATTTTTGTCCTGGAATCAGTAAGATGAATAGACCAAAAGAAAAAGATACTATAACGTAGATAACTGGTCAATAAGTAAGCGGAAACTGAATAGTTCTAACTTTAATTACTGAACGTTACAGAGAACTGTAATGGAAGATTTAAATAACAATATATCTATAATGTAGATATTACCTCTCTGTTTAAATGTATGCATGTATGTATATATTTATGTATGTATGTTTGTATGTTTGCCTTAAACTTTCGACAAAGGCGAGGACTTTCACAAGACTGATATCATGTTGAAGCACGACATCTCGGACGACAAATATCGAAAAATTTGCCAAAAACACTAATTCTTTCACCCCCAACTGGGCAGTTTTCTACAAGGAGGGGTCGATATTTTGCGAGCCATTTTTGCAAGTCATCATATCGGTTGGATTGACTTTGTCTAATTTTAACGTTCCGAACTTCCATGGAGTAGCGGTTAGATGTCAGATTTTCTATCACTTTGTTTTCCACTTTCGCGTCACGGGTTCGAGCCTGCCTGCCTGCCTACTACCACTTTTTTTTGTTCAACACACACACCTCTAAACATCGGGCATCGCCGGGCACCCAGGCTAGTATCAAATAAAGATCAAATGTAAGCCCCAGCAGGAGTCTTTTGAAAACATCGACTGAAATAAGATGAAACAAAACTATATAGATCTCAAATATTGAGAATTATTGAAATAGATTATATAAATCCCTCAATTTTTGGAAATATGTAGATATATATGATTATATATAACACTGTTGAATACAAGTGGCAAGTGGATATTCAGTGGAATTCCCAAATGGTCACCAATCTGGTACTAGCCAGGCTCAACGTTGATTAATTTCGGTGATCTGACGAGAACCGGTATGTGATTGTGCCGTATATATAAACACATACAATACACCGGTGGATAAACGTGATGATGATGATGATGATGATGATGATGATGATAATAATAATAATAATAATAATAATGATGATGATGATGATGGCAAGCAATCTACGAAAGATTAATGCAAGCAACAGTAAATGTAGTCACTAGTTTTGTCTTCTCTGCGCCAGCCTCTCGAACCAAAGTTTCTCAAGTCCATCGACACCGTTACTCAAGGCACGTCTCCATGCTGGTCTATCTTCGGCTAGCTCTCCCCACGTATTCACATCGATGCCAAGAGCGATCAGATCCCGTTTGGCCACGTCTTTAAAGCGCAGCACCGGGCGACCGCGGCTTCTTGTTCCATTTGCCAGTTCGCTGTAGAGGATACCCTTAGGGAGACGGCCATCGGGCATTATGCGCAGGTGTCCAAGCCAACTCGTCGGATCTTGAGTGTCTGGAACAAGGAGTTGCTACCGGCACGTCTTAGCACCTCTTCCTTAAAAAGTGAAAAAGTTCTCCATCAGAGCGAGTATAAAGGAACACACTGTCCTTCGTCCTCGTGATTTCCAAAACCGTGGTGCAGAAGAACCGAGGAGAAGATGCCAAACAGCGTGGGAGCCAACACACAACCTTGCTTGACTCCACTGCACACGGGGAAGTTGTCAGACATGTCACCCTCGAAGAAGACTGTGGCTGTCATGTTGTCATGGAGCGATCTTATCAAACAAAGAAGAGTTGGTGGACAGGCCAACTTTTGTAGGATGGCAAACAAATCATCTCTACTGACCATGTCAAAAGCTTTCGTGAGGTCCACAAATGCGATATGGAGAGGTCTACATTGTTCTATGAATTTTTTCTGGATTTGACGCACTGAAAATATCATTTCTGTGGTTGAGCGCCCACTGCGGAACCGCATTGTGATTCTGGATAAACGCGGTTTGCAATCTGCTGGAGCCTTGGAAGGAGCACTCTGGCGAAGTATTTGCCGGTGACACTGAGTAAAGCTATACCACGGTAGTTATTGCAATCTCCTTTTTCTCCTTTCTTGAATAAAGTGACAATTTTAGCATCTTTCATAGCTGTTGGAAATTTTCAGTTGCGCCAACTGGTGCAGAGGAGGGCGTACAAGTGCGGGAGCAGGAACTTATCGCACTTGAGCAGGTCTGCTGGAATCTCGTCGGTACCTGGGGCCTTCCCTACATTCGTGTGTTGGAGAGCTACTTCGAGTTCTGACATAGTTGGAATGTTATCCAGTTCGACTAAGGTGTCGAAGTTCGGAGTGGAATTTAAAGCTGTGACTGTGATGTTGCGCGGTTCGCCATAGTA
The DNA here is from genome assembly GCF_053919585.1 of Euprymna scolopes. Classification (NCBI taxonomy): domain Eukaryota; kingdom Metazoa; phylum Mollusca; class Cephalopoda; order Sepiida; family Sepiolidae; genus Euprymna; species Euprymna scolopes. The sequence goes on along the minus strand of NC_136514.1, from coordinate 56,148,745 downwards.
CACAGTAGTGCTCCACCCAGCGTTCAAGCTGTAGTAGATTTTAAAGGGCAAACATTCTTTGCGCTCGGCCCAGTTGCCTTGCGGAGTCCACGATACATCACACGTAGGTTACCGCAGTCAGCAGCAGTCTGGATTTCGTCGCAGAGGTTGTTCCAGTAGTTGTTTGCACAGTGCCGAGCAGCTTTCTGGAATTGACTGCGAGCCTTTGTCAGCTTGGACAGAGAGCTGCGTGTCGGCCTGCTCACATAGTTCTTGCACAGTGTACGAATGTTCCAACTCCTGAGTCGGAGACTAGTCTTTGAATTGTGATTTGTAACAGGTGAATGATTTACGTCCGTGATTGCCTGACCATCCCATCGAAGCGGCGGACGTGACGGGGTAGCATCTTACTGACCAGGGACTGCCTGGTTTGAGGCGGTCTGTAGTCACCCACTGGGGCTAAATAGCCCCTCCCAACGTTGTGGAGAATCCGAAGCGCCTGGTCATGACGTCAATTTGACTAGACTTTTAACTCGTAACTATCTTCCACCGTTGCGAGAGCCTGGGCGAAGAAACTCGTGCGTTGCTCAAGCGGCACGAGTGGAACTTGACCAGAGCCGGTATAACCCATGGGAAGACAAGGTCGATACGTTGGTACCGACTCTCTGGCTGCAAGAGATAGCCGTTGGCTCATAAGAAGCTCATCCGACCTTTTATAGGTCTTGTTTTTGGTCCTGCTGGGGGAGCCGATTTAGTTGCCGACGACCTGACCATGAGGCAGCTAGCACGTGATTATGCCGTATATATAAATACATACATATATATGTATGCATGTATGTATGTACGTATATGACTATATACATAAATACATGCATACATACATGCATACATACATGAACACACACACACACACACACACACACACACACACACACACACACACACACATATATATATATATATATATATATATATATATATATATATGAGGGTCTTTTCGAAATTAAAACCTCCTATTTATTTTTAACTCAAAAAGTTGAAGAGCTACATAGACTGGACTACTACTATAAAAACAAGCGACCTTTTTGCTCGCCAGAATTTATTTTCCTACATAATTACCATGATGTTTAGTTTACTTGTACCTGGGATTCAAAGACGCCTATCGACATCAGTGACTAGGGTTGCTTTCTTAGAGTCTCATGGCTTCAATGTTTGCCACAGAATGATGATGCTTTCAGGCATCATCATCATAACAATGCAATTTGCAATTGCCTCTGATCCAGTCGAGCAAAATAGAAAATAGGAAGGAATAACTGTAGTAAGAAATATACATACACGCACACTCGCACATATATATAGCATCGGAATATACCTATGGC